>NW_028295135.1:0-196340 GCF_964341445.2 Mesoplodon mirus | reverse complement strand
AAAGGTGAACAATAGGAAATAAGAATTCTAGGTGATAATATATCAGTACAGACCAAACAACCAGAGAAACTTTAGGATAGTCAAGCCTCCTAATGTTTCCTCCAGGGTTTTTTTTTTTTTTAACTTTTTTTGAGTTCAGAACGCGGTTTTTGCCCAAATTCTACCTGCTACTTCTTCCTCTTGTCTAGAATAGCTAACAGAACCAAATGAGGATTAAAATTTCAACTTCAGTGGCACCGCTGGTTGAAGAATGGCACTGGGACCAAAAAAGGCAGTCAGGACGCAGAATGAGACCAACCTGACGTGCCCACCCAGGCACAGGCTAAGACACAGGACCTGAGAGACAGCAGAGCCCTGCCTCAGCCTACCACAGGCTTGTCTAAGTAACAGTCATGGGGACAGAGGCATGGCCCAGTGTTCTGTATCTTGACTTTGGCGATGACAATATAAATATACACATTTGTCAAAACTTATCGAATTGTATACTTAAAATGGGTACACCTTGTTGAATGTAATTCATACCTCAATAAAGTTGATTTTAAAGTTAAATTAAACAGTCGCCTATGGGGACTTCCCCAGTGGCACAGTGGTTCAGAATCCGCCTGCCGGGCTTCCCTGGTGGCGCAGTGGTTGAGAGTCCGCCTGCCGATGCAGGGGACATGGGTTCATGCCCCAGTCCAGGAAGATCCCACATGCCGCAGAGCGGCTGGGCCTGTGAGCCATGGCCACTGAGCCTGCGTGTCCAGAGCCTGTGCTCTGCAACGGGAGAGGCCACAACAGTGGGAGGCCCGCGTACCGCAAAAAAAAAAAAAAAAAAAAAAGAATCCGCCTGCCAATGCCGCGGAGCAACTAAGCCCGTGCGCCACAACTACAGAGCCTGAGCTCTAGAGCCAGCGAGCCACAACTACTGAGCCCATGTGTCACAACTGCTGAGCCTGCATGTCACAACTGCTGAAGCCCGCGTGCCTAGAGCCTGCTCTCCACAACAAGAGAAGCCACCACCGTGAGAAGCCCACGCACTGCCACAAAGACCCAATGCAGCCAAAAATAAAGAGAGAGACTGGGGAGACAGGGTGGAGCTTTCTGGCTTCTGCGGTGCTTCCTGGTAATAAGGACCAATCAGATTAGCCACTGCCGGGTCTCACAAATCTGTAAAATTACTGCTCCAGTAAGGAAGAGCAAGTGAAGGATAGAGAGAAAAATGCAAAGTACTTTTCTCCTCTTTCTCTCCCTTCCCTGCTTGGGGAAAAAAATCAGAAGTCTTCCCCTGACCCCAGCTGTGGATCGTGAGCTTTGAGGAACTGGCCTTCCGTGCTATCATTGTTCAACTGTTTGTCCTCATGAACAGCCGCGCCCACTCGCAACACTGCCTAACCCTGAAAAACACAAAAGATCTCGGAGAAGCATTTCTTTCCAGCTCTACATCTAGCTGCTAAACTATCTGTTTCTATTACTGCTCATTCCAATAACAAGAGATTTAACAGGTATTAGACCACAACCACCCATACTAAGCACCAGCTGAATTCAAACAACATGAGCTGTGCTCTGACCTTGTGATGCTTTCAGAGAACAGTTGCCTCCTCTTTCCTCTTCGAGAAAGTTGGTTTCTAGGCTGAAGAGTGACTCATGTTTTGCATCTGTAAACTCCTTTGGGGATTCCTCTGCTGTGCCAGGTGGCCCGTGCCCATCTTTTCCCTTAGGGTCAGCAGGTAAGGCCGCATCTGCAGTTTTGATAAAACATTTTGTGAAATTATTTACTACTCATAATTACACTTCTGTTGACAAATGAAATCTAATTCCTTAGGCTATCATTTACTTTTAAGCAAATTCAGGTAGAAGACATAAGTTTCAAAACTGAGCTTGACTGCTGACCTAGTACATGTAAAGATGTTCAAATCAGCGTTGATATAACAAATAACTAGAAAAAATGATTTCGTCATTTCTATCGAAGGGGTACTAATTAAATTACCACATATTATTTACAATGGAATACTATGTGATTAAGCTAATGTGAACCCACAGTTACACACGTTATATCATTAAAGAAAAAAGTAACTTACAGAAATGTATGAGGCCATTATGCACATACACACAAATATATATTCACTCATATATCCATAAAAAAGTAGCCTGGAAGGTTCTATAAAATGTTAAAGGTGTTCATCCCAGGGTGGAGGAGATATACGTTAACTATATTACCCTCTTAAATTTTTACAGTAAATATATATTACTTTTATAATTTAAAAAACCAAACTTTTCATTTTTAAAAACCTAAAACATGAAAGAAAAATGGAAAACCAACAAAATTTAAAAAGTCCCTAAGTCTGAGGCAACGATTTTTTTATCCGAGTACAAGTGATGAATGAAAATACTAAGAATGGTGTGTGACACCTTAGAGACAAAAATACAGTAAGGCAAATAGGCATTAAGATAACAGAATATAAAAAGTTCCCCAGATATATTCAGACAATGGACTACTATTCCAGTAATAAAAAGAAATGAATTACTAATATGAACTACACGGATGAGTCACAACAACATGAGGAGCCAAAGAAGCCACATGCAAAAGGGTACTTATTGTGTGCTTCCATTCATATGAATTTCTAGAAGAGAAAACACTAATACATAGTGAAAGAAAGCATGTCAGTGGTTGCCTGATGCCAGGCCTGGGAAACTGACTGTAAAAGGACAAGAAGGAACTTTTTGCAGGTATTGGAAGTGTTCTGTATCTTGACTTTGGCGATGACAATATAGACAGACACATCTGTCAAAACTCATCAAATTACATACTTAAAATGGGTACACCTTGTTGAATGTAATTCATACTTCAATAAAGTTGATTTTAAAGTTAAATTAAAAAGTCACCTATGGGGACTTCCCTGGTGGCACAGTGGTTAAGAATTCGCCTGCTAATGCAGGGGACGTGGTTTCAAGCCCTAGTCTGGGAAGATCCCACATGCCGCAGAGCAACTAAGCTCGTGCGCCACAACAAGAGAAGCCACCACAGTGAGAAGCTGGCGCACCGCAACAAAGACACAATGCAGCCAAAAATAAATAAATTAATAATAATTTTTAAAAGAATAGTCACCTAGATGTCCGAGTGAGACAGAGTTCCTTTCAGCTTTCAATCCCAGCTCTTCTCTGAAGCCTCCCCTCATGTACCCTGGCAGCATGTGACCACTTTGCACCTCTTTAACACCTTATATTTATCGGTTCCATTCAGATTTGATGCTTGAAAAGTTTTGTATATTTTATGTCTATCTTCCACTAAACTTGGTTCCTCTAAGGCAGGAACAATCATCTCTTTCATAAATTGAGACCATTACAAAAACAGAATTATGTTCCCTTTCCTCTCAATCAGGGGAATTTGAAGTAGGATTGATGAAATCCTGGAAATCATAAGCAAAAACGTCATTTCTGCATTTTTATGGCCAGAGGGTCCTGTGTTTTCATCAGATTCTTGAAGATATCACAGAGCCCAACAATGTTAAGAATCTCTGCTTTGAATCCATGTGCTTTCACCCAGCTCTATGGTACAAGGCACCCTGCCCCTGGGGCAATCTGTCTGTGGTCCCTGCAAAGATGATAAACCCACATCAAAGACACTTACTCTTCCGCGTGTCAGTAGACTCTACTGCCGTCTCTTCCTCCACAACGATGTCACTATCGCCGTCTTCAAGATTCATTTCTGTCTCATCTGTAACACTGTCTTCTTCCTCTTCCTCCTCCTCATCTTCCTTGGAAACATCCTTTAACGTGGCAAGTAGTCTGTTGTAACCAGAAACTTGTTCTGGTTCACTCTATGCTTCACTTTCAGAACTTGGAAGTATCTAAACCCTCTGACTAAAAGGAAAATGGGGATTTTAAAAACAAAAATTATATTGTTCTTGTTGCTACCCCACGACTATCATCAGGCCCACAGTGGAACCAAGTTCAGACTTTTCTAAATAAAAACTAGCTTTTCTGCAAATATGCAATCCTATCTATTCAACCAAACCTAGCACCAAATTTGTTTAAAACAGCTAATCTAGCTATGATTCTAGAAGCTCTTCCTCTTCTTTGAACTGCTAATGTTCCACGTGGGAAGACAGCAAACTAAACACATGGAGCTTTAGGTTATAAGGCGATCTAACCTATGTGTCAGCCACTTGGCACCTTTAAAGGAGCAACAGGAAAACTTACAACAAAAAAGTGTACTTTATTTCTGAGTCCGTGGTAATGAAATAAGACCTTTGATGATTTTGCACTCTATTTTATGTTAAGCAAACATGACATTCCCTCTTAGGATTCACCAAGAGCCCTCTGGTAAGCCTCCTTAACAGGTTCTAACAGGCTACTCTCTCAGGACAGTTTCATACTCTATACTATATTAGTTATCACAATGGCATCTTAACAGACATCTGCACTTAAAACTAAGCAATATTACTAAAATATAGCTTACATCTAAAATCAGAAAGAGTGGAACTGTAGCCAAACATTATTACCATATATAATCTTAAAAGTAACCGTCCAGAATCTACTATCATAAAGAAGGTATAAAGCATTACCAGTTGACAAGTCTGTGGTTTTGCTTCCTTTCTGGAAACCCTGAGAAGAAACAGGCAATGTTAAACTTTAACTACTAGTATGTAGCAATTAGGAAAAGCCTAATGATACAACTTTAAATGAACATGGCAGACTATACCGTTATAAATACATTATATCTATTGTCAAGTTAAAAACTCCATATGCATTTGGACAGGTTTTGTAAGGATATGCCAAATAGATAATAATAGACGAATGAAAAGGTCTAACAAGACCACATGACAAATACTACAGTCACACAGTAACAGGCTCTCATCCAAAAGATGGGAAATTTTGGCAAATACAAGCCCTCGGGGTTCACCTTTTCTAGCAAATTTCTTAAGTAGATTATCCCTCTAACTGTTGATAAAGCAGCCCAAAGGGGTGGGATGAGCACTAAGATCATAACTGAGAGTCTGGACACTTATAGAGGAACCCACAACTACCCAAACATTAGTTTCCTCATGGTCATTGAATACATAGGTGATGTCGAGGGTCCCAAGCAATTCTATTTTTTTTTAACTTATTTAATTTATTTATTTTTGCCTGCTATGGCTCTTCGTTGCTGCGCCCGGGCTTTCTCTAGTTGCGGCGAGCGGTGGCTTCTCTTGTTGCAAAGCAGGGGCTCTAGGCTCGCGGGCATCAGTAGTTGCACCACCCTGGCTCAGCTGCTGTGGCTCGCGGGCTCTAGAGTGCAGGCTCAATAGTTGTGGCGCACGGGCTTACTTGCACCGCGGCATGTGGGATCTTCCTGGACCAGGGCTCGAACCCCTGTCCCCTCCGTTGCCAGGCGGATTCTTAACCACTGCGCCACCAGGGAAGCCCCCAAGCAATTCTTTAAAAACATATAAAACGAAAACAAGCTTATAAAATCTCCGCCCAATCGCCACACGGGAGGCGTGCCGTCTAGCATAAAACTACAGGCTCAACAAAGGGTAGGAAGACCGGTGAAGAACCCCATCTCAGGCGGGAAGCCGTCAGGATCCCCGGGCGAGCTAGGCCGGCGCCGGGGCAGCGTGGGACGCGGCGGGAGCTGCCCTGTCACTACCCCCGGGGCACCGGCGGACCAAACGCGGGGACACGCGGGCTCCCACCGGGAAAGGACGCCGGCAGCGCCGGTCCCAGCCTTGCCTCTCCATACGTGTCACAGAAGGGATGCTCCTCGCCGAAATCCCTTAGATGCTTCTGCTTTTTAGTTAGGGAGCTGAGCAGCTGGCTCCGGCTCCGGCTCCGGCTCCGGCTCCGGCTCCGGCTCCCGCTCCCGCGTTTGCCCATGGGGAAGACGGCAAGTCAGCCAACCTCCAAGAAACGCGTCTTGCACCTGGAAGTAGTCTCGTCAACCCACTCACGCGGGCTTGCCAACGGCGCTTTACGGCGGAAGCAGGGTGCCATAAAGCAGACCCGCTTTACGTCGCGCTTGTACGACAGGCATTAGAACTTCCTGTTTCCCATTCCGCCCCCTAGCGAGGCTCTTTGGAAGCACGTGCACGCATGCGCAGCTTTTCTCTGAGCCCCGTAAGGAAGACAGGCAGGCAGGGAGGCTTCGGGCTTCCCCAGGTGGGTAAATGGGTGGGTGTACTTTGTGCGTCTGTTTTGGCTGTGAGAATCAGCCTGCATAAACGTGTAGTGACTGAGATGGTTGAATGCAGTGCCTTTATATTATGCCATAATACAAATACCAACTAACATTTAAGGCTGCCGGTGCATCTCAGTTCATCCTCACAACAACAGTAAACAAATAGGCCTTGTTAATAAGCCTGATATTGGAGATGAGAAAGCTGATGCTTACAAAAGGTTACATACACACTAGCAAGAGAGGAGATGGAAACCTAATTCTCTCTGATGCGACCACAGGCTTTTCCCACTAGGATCTGCCACATGCGTGTGCCATGTGAAGAATGAGGACGCAAGGCTGAGATTCCCGCCCTTTACCCTACCCCCTCATTTTCTGAAAGGATTGCAAGGGCCCTTGGTAACAAATCTGTTCTGGCATTTTTCATGTTAGAAAAGCAAAAACACATCCAGAGAGGTAAAGTGACTTTCCTAAATCACCCGGAGAGTCGATGTTAGAGAAAGCAGTAAAACTCAATAAAGTGTCTCAAAACTGAATTGGGGCAAATTGGGATGGAAAACTTTTAAAGGGTAAGTAACTTTTCTATATCTGGGTCGTGGTGGTGGTTACACCTTGTATACAATTACCGAAATTAATCAAACTGTACCTTTAAAATTGGTACATTTTAATGCAAGTAAATAATAACCTCAATAAACAAAGAGGGAAAAAACAGCGCAACTGGACTTAATACTCTAGAGACAGGCAGAGTGTGCAGGGATACTTAAAAACCACAGGATAGGGCTTCCCTGGTGGCGCAGTGGTTGAGAGTCCGCCTGCCGATGCAGGGGACACGGGTTCGTGCCCCAGGTCTGGGAAGATCCCACATGCCGCGGAGCGGCTAAGCCCGTGAGCCATGGCCGCTGAGCCTGTGCATCCGGAGCCTGGGCTCCGCAAGGCTCCGCAAGGCTCCGCAACGGGAGAGGCCACAACAGTGAGAGGCCCGCGTACCGAAAAAACAAAACAAAACAAAAACCACAGCATAAACACAGAGACACTTTGTTTCTAATAGTAACTTACAATGTCAATCATAAACCACAGAATTCACCTGAATATTTAAGGTAAAATAGGAGCCATCAAAGATAGTGTTCACTGCCTCTGCTATTAGACGAGCGTCTGTGAGAGAATTGGACCTTTGTCCAATACCATGTCACACCTATACAAGTCACACTACAACTATTCAAATCCTAGTTTTCTCCTTCTGGGGACCATCTACTCCTAATTAGATTCTGGGAGCTTAGGGTAGGGGAGGGAGGCAAGGGGGAGGGAGGATCAAGAAAATATGCAAACAGCAGGTAGTGCCAGCTGATGGCCCAGCCAAGGAACCCAGAAACAAACACACATCTGTCTTCTGTCTCATTTCAACATAAAAAGTACAGTCACTTACGTAAACAAAAGGCTGCTTGCAAATCTCATCATACATACTAAGGCACTAACCACAGTATAACCTGGCTATGACAATAAAGTCATACAATGTTTTTTCTCCTCCCACCCTATTCCAAGTGCCCCAGCTTCCCTCCCCAGAGGCAACCAGTTTCTTGGTGTTCTTCCAGAGATCTGCTATAAAAAGCTATACTCATGAGCACTTGATGTGACTCTTTACTCTCTCCTGCTTTCCATGTCATTGTAGTCCTATGGACAGGTCTAGACTGTTCCCAGGTTCAGACACAACTGTGCCCTAGCTCCACCCAAGTGGTCTCATCATTGGCTCACTGAGCCCGCTTCTGAAAATATTTATATTAGCCTTTGACAACATAAAAGGGGATGCTTTGTGAAATTTTAACCTGAGACTTCGCAATTTAAACATATTTTTCATGCCTCCAGTGAAAGTTCTCTTAGTAAAACCCACACAAAGAAGATGCGTGTGCCAACTAGTGAAGGCCCTGGGAAAATTGTAATAAAGGCAAAATTTGTTCTTCCCTTTCTTCTTCCCATGCTCAGCCCTTCCTTTTCCATCCTGCAGGGTTTTCTTTGCCCTTTGCCCTCAGGGACTCAGTACTTTTTCAGGGGTAAAAACAATCCAGGAAATAATCTTTTATACTAGTTTGTAAAGAGAGGCTGATGAATTAATGTTACTTGGGTATTTCAATTCGGGGAGACTCCCTAGGATAACGATCTCAAGGGGTGGGAGGGCGGTGGCTGTCCCTTAAGACAAGATGGTCAGAATATTCAGAAAAGTGTTAGTTTTTCTTTATTAAAAACTTTTTCTTTGGAAAATTTCAAGTATATACAAAAGTAGACAAAAGAGTATAATGCACTCCCATGTTCCCATCCCTTGGCTTCAATGCAAGGCCATCTTGTTTCATTTATATGCCCACCCACTACCCCTAACTCCCGCCCCTGTATTATTTTTGAAGCAAATCCCAGACATTGTATTATTTTATCTGTAAATATTTATTTCTAAATATCTAAAAGATAAGGGTTCTTTCTTTAACATAGCTACAATGGCACTATTTCACCTAAAAAAAAGATGATAACAATTATTTAATATCATCATGTAACCAGTCAGTATTCAGATTTCTGATTGTCTCATAAATGTCTTTTTTTTTTTACACTGTTAGTTGAACGTGTTCTGCTATTCTCTGTGTTTCTCGCGAATACATTGTGGGATTTAGAACTTTGATCAGATTTCATGATAGCTGATATTTTATACTTCCATCAGGAGGCGTATACCGTCTGGTTGCCTTTCATTTTGTGATGTTACCAGTCATTGGTAGTCAATGTCTAAATTCGTTAATTCATTAGAGGTCACATTCTAATTCTATCATGAGGTGATATTCTAATTCTATCATTTCTTCTTCACTTACTTGCTGGACTATTTCTATGAAAGCAAGCTTTTCCTTCCCCTAAATTTTGCTTACCCAGTGGTACTGTTTGTATAGGAAAAGCAGAAGAAATGCTTGATTCTCTCCCTTCATTTACTAATTTTCAACACAAGGAGTCAATTCACTGGATCTTCTAATGTTGACCAATCAACTTTTTTAAAATTTTTAGTATCATTATGAACTCATGGAATTACACAAATTGATGTGTTTTAATCCCTTGCAAATATTATGGTGTACATGATTGGAAAGAGCTTATTTGACATATAGTGATGTATTTGAAAAGACAAACTATGTCCTAATACAAACCACAGAAAGTAAACAGTCGTCTATCTGAGATTCTCAACAGAGCAGGAATGGGAAGGTGGGGAAGGAGCACAATTTGAGGATACAGATCAGATGCTGGGGAAGTTTGAGCTTTGAAATTTATGTGATAATATAAGTGGTAACAAGGGCACATGTATTCAAGATATGTTGACAGGGAGCCATAAATAATCCAAAGGTATGACTCTCTAATTATGAAAGCTCCGACACCTCAGCTACTGATTTGGGAAGATTCTGGGGAAGGTGTGTGTGCACCCACACATCTGTCTCCTCCTAGATGCCTCAAATCAGACAGTCTCCTCCACCACATGTATGCATACATGTCTGTATACACCCCAAAGCCATCCAGCCTCTTCCTGAGAGTGCTGGCAGAAATCCATAAATGAATCTATCTCACTTTCCAACCCAGACAATGAAACAGACTTTGGCTTGGGACTTTAGGAGAATTCTCCACTAACGTGTTCAGAATTACTTGTTTCTGACTCTCTTCTTATCCTTGGACCAAGCTGAGCACTGGTAAGTGTTCTCAGAGAAGCAGCTTTCTTTATTCCAAACTTGGACCTGTATAAGAGGAGGAGGAGGAAAAAGAAGGCTCAGTAACTCCCTTGGAAGTACGCTGCCCACCTGGGGCCCTCCCTCCAAACTTCTTCCCTTCAGCACCAATCTAACAGCCCACTTCCATCTCCCCTGGCAAAGAAAGTTGTCACTGGACCTGCAGATAAAAGAGCCAAACAAGAAGTTACAAGTACCATGAGCGTGAAGGTTCATAGTCCTGATTTCAAATATGTTTCCCTGTTGGGACAGAGCAGTGTCCTGATTTTGACTTTGGTCAGCACCAAACTACCTATCCTTTGATTATCTATGGCTATGATATGAGATCGTGGATATGAAAGCTCTCTGAAATTGGACAAGTGCTGTGTGGATGGGAGGGCTTCTCACTGCTATTATCGGCTTTTTGTTTCCTCCTGTAAATCATTCTCTCCAGGCCTCAGTCAAGTCCTTGAGGGCAGCAAGGCGCAGGCCAGACAGGAACTCCTGTAAGTCAGGAGCTCCTGGCACAGGGCTAGGGGCAGGGTGATCTCCACGAGCAATGGAGAATGTGTTGACTTCAGAAAAATGAGTTATCTGGGGATACAGGATCATTGGGTGTCAGTGAGACAAAAAACTGGACTTCTGTTCAGTAAGACTGATTGACCAAATGTGTTTTATCGTGTCTCCCTCCCCAGGCCATTCCAGTAAAATGACAATGAAGGAATAAAAAAAAAAGATTTTAACCCACAAGGGTAAGAGAGGACAAAAGCACAGGCGGGGAGATAAGATGGATGAAAGATTTCAACAGGAAATATTAGGAGGTGAAGTATTATGTTAACAAAAATAAGGAGTGGGGAGGGCTGATATTTTGATTAGAAAGCTTTCAGTACTATTTAATTTTTAAAGCAGATATATATAAAATTTAAGAAAAATATTATTATAAGTATTTTTTTTAAAGAAAGAAGCAAGAGCACCTGGGACTCAGGAGAGACCTGGGTGTCAGATCTTTCTTTGGTACTTGGTGACAGCAGAGCTTGTCACCGTCTCTGTCTGAGCCTGAGCCCCTTTATCTGAAGGAGCTGAACAAATCCCACAATCACCTTCTAGTTCTAACAATTCCTAGTTCTACAAGTAACTTATAGAGGCAGCACTGACGTCCTCAGAAAAACCACCTGTGCTTTGGAATTAGTCAAAAGTTGTCTCAGATTTCCCCTTTCAATTCCTAGCTGTGTGAGCTGGCTGGGCCTCAGTTTACTCAACTCATGCATGAGGATACTGCCTATTTCTCAGGACTGACAGAAGGATTAAATGAAATAAGTAAAGCAACAAATAAGTAAAGCAGCAAATGTATGTTTTCTCAACTGCTGCACCTCCCATATTTAGGCAAGGATCTGGCACAGTTCTGGTCACCAGGCATTGGTTTAATTAAAACCTGAAGAGTTCAGAAATGAGTTACTGTATTATTTATTCTTGGGGTAGGGAGAATGTGAAGCACCTCATTTCTGTTGATTGTATTAGGGGCAAGGTCCAAGTGTGGGTATCAGAGCCTAGTGAGTAATTCCTTTGAGGAGAGGTAGCTAACTAAAGGGTAGACAAGGGAGGGCATGAATGAGAGGTTCTTTGACCAACTACCTTCCATCCCTCCACCCCTCCACTGTGGGGACTTTCTCTTAACAGTGTCGACATACACAACCTCAACCTAGATTAGCCTCCTATTCCATTACCTGTCGTTCTGCAGAAAAGGTAAAGATGGTGTCCACAGGGATTTCCTCTCTCTTGAGTGGCTCTGGACTGGCACACTGATTTTCCACACTATGGGCTGCCTTCCACACTAATTTCTCCACATCACTTAAAACTTTGGTTGCATAGCATTCAAACAGGTCATTCGATCTGGATGCTGCTCCTAGACACCTACAGCTCGACCCCCCTCCTCAATTCCCAAAGTCTGAATCCCAATTTGTCTGAGTTGAACTGAGGCCTACAAGGTGACTAAATGCCGTGGAGGGTTAGCCCAATCCAGGAAGAAAGGGAAGATGTACATACAGATATAAGAGTTCAGTGTTGATCTCGTGTAACCCCTGACCACGAGCGCATCCGGGTCAAGATCAGAAAGGATTTATATCTTTTCTCAGACAGACCCAAACCAGAGCCCTGGGCCCATCCCACATGAGACACAAGCATCATTCCTTCATTCATCCTTCAGTAAATATTTATTCAGCGCCTCTTATATGCCAGACAAAATCCCTGCCCTCATGAAACTTACTGCCTCCTACTGTTTTCTTTCATTCCTACTGAAGCCCTCTGTTTAAACCTTCCCATGTGTATCCTTCTACTATTGTGGCCCCATCCTATCCCCTACCCTAATCTATCCTAAGCCCCTTTGTGAGCTCTGATCGGTTTACTCTTCTGGTCAAAAACATTCTGTGGTTTCCCAATGTTTATTGAATCAAGAAACTTGATTCACTCATCCAACAAATGTTTATTGCATGTCTACGATGGGTCAGGCTCTGTTGTAGGTGCTGGGGATACAGCGGTGAGCAACAGATAAAAACTTCTGCTCTTATAGTGCTTATATTCTAGTGGGGGAGATAGACAATAACCAAGATAAACAAGTATGATAAGTAAAGCATGTTAGTTGGTGATAAGTTCTAAGAGCAATAAGGCAACAGGTCAGGAAGTGGAGGGGGCGAGGGAGAAGTAAAATTTTAGATAGACTAACCAGCAAGAAGAAGACATCCAAGTAAAGATCTAAGAAAATGAAGGAGGGAACCCTGGGGATAGCAGAGGGAATATGGGTCCAGAAGGAGAGGCTGGCAAGTGCAAAGGCCCTGAGGTAAGAGCACACTTTAAAGGATGAGCAGGGAGGTCAGAATGAGGCCCAGTGTCTGGCAGAGTGAGGAGAGAGGGGAGACGGTTGGGATGTGAGATCTGAGATCTAATAGCTGCAGCTTTTACTCTGATAGAGATAGGGGGCCACTAGGGGTTTTGAGCAGAAAAGTGATGTGGGGTGACTTGTCTTGCAGGATCACTCTGGCTGCTGTGTTTAAAATAAAGAGAAAGGAGAAAATGGCCAAGCAGGGAGATGAGTTGGAAGGCCCCTTGCTGGCCCTCTTCTGTTTGTCCAATCACATCTCTTACTATTCTGCTACCCTGTAGCCCTAACAGACTCTTCTTCCCCGAACACACTTGGCAGCGGCTGACCTATCATCCTTGATGAAGTGGCCTCCACTTCGAATAATAATAACAACTGGAATAATAGCTGCTACTTATCCAGCATCAATAATTCCATTCAATTTTTTAAAAAGTATTGTCTAATTTCACTTACAGACATTATTTCATTTAATGTTTATATTTTGTCCCCACTTATTGGGAAAGCTGAGGCTTTTTACAAGTTGCCACCAATTGGAAGGTCCCTGGGCCCAACCATAAGATAAAGAACACTTGATTCCCTTTTGGTCTCAAGTGGACCATTTGCATCTTTATGGGTCTCCAGACCACGTGACCCTCTGGGCATTTCCTCACAGGAAGCCTGCACAAAGGGAGAGGGAGGTGTTTAGGATGACCCTTAAATGTCAATATTAATTATCTGGATAGAAAAACAGAAACAAAGGACATTTTAGGCAAAGAAAATAGCACTGCACACGTTCAGAGGTACCACATGGGAGGGTCAAGAAACTGCAGTTTACTGGTGTGTAGCATTTATAGGGATGCATTAGGCAGGAAACAGATCTGGAAGGCCTTGAATGGAATGTCATATCAAAGAGCTAGACTTTCTCCTATTTACAGTGAGGGAACATTGAAGGGTTTTAGGTAAACAAACAAGTAAACAAAAATATTGTTTAAGCTTTAACAAGGTAAGAGTGTCCGGGAATGTTGAGGACTGTGTCTACTTGGAAAGCATGCATTCCTTGTAAAGGAAGCAGCCAGAGTTCTGGCTGATGGTTGCTGTACAGAAAGACAAGCCCAGTTTTGCCACTGGGAAATCTGGATTTTTATATAAAATCTTCCAATTTTTATATGTTTGCAACAAGTTTTTAAAAATTTTTGATTACGTATAAAATTTTAATTGTATATAAAACCCCCCATAGGAGCTGCCCTCTGGGGGCTTCTGCCTGGAGTATAAGTAAGCTCCAGGAGGACAGGGACTTTGTCTTATTTCCACTGTGTTCTCAGTGCTTGCCACAGAGCCTGGCACACAGTAGGTGTTCATACATGTTTGCTAAATGTATATGTATGTGTTAGTTATTAGTATTCGTATTGTACGCTTGAGGCTCATGGAGGACAATAGATGACACGGGAAGTGGCCACACTCAGGTTCAAGTTCAAATCTCTGAACTTGGAAATAGACAAAATGTCTTGCAAGAAAGATGGATTAAGGTAGACTAAGAGTAGAAGAGTAGAAACAGCTCTTCGTCAGCCCCTTACACCACCCCCATCCCCTATCCAGGATGTGGGGACGGCTCAGATGGCCTGTGTGTGGCTCCACTTGATTTTAACCCCCCTGGGAAACTTCTGATGCCGTTCTCTGGGACTGTTTTCCCTCTCTTATCTCATTCAGACCTAGGAATCAGAGATGAGGCAGCCCACTCACCACCTGTCCCTCCCCAGCACAGTGACATCTGTAAAACGTTGAGTTGCTAGCAGTAGCAGTTTCTTCTGGGTCTTTCAAAATCAAACAAAGACCCACCAGATCTTGCTGTCCAGGATCCTGGATGACTAAATCCCTAGGGGTACCAGGTAGCTACCAGGCTTTTTCTGATCTAGTTCACTCTTTTACAAACATTATTAGCAGAGCTGCTCATGGCTGCTGCATACATAGAAATGAAAGGAGGGGGGCTGTACAGCAGAAACTAACACAACATTGTGAAGCAACTCTACTCCAATAAAAATTAATTTAAAAACAAGAAAGAAAGGAAAGGAGGTGGGAAAACAATAGAGCCAGTGAAGGGGGATTTGGGGAAATAGAATATCAGTGTTTGAGGCTTCTAAAATCAGAGTCAGGATTTCTGCTAAGATCTACTCAGTTGCCATAAAATCAATCCTTCCTTCCTTTCCTTCTTTCTTCCTCTCTTCCTTCATCAAATCAGACAATAGTTTAGTCAGTCAAGAAACATTTGTTGTTCAGTGTTCAACAGACTCCCATAATTGGCAGGGAATGATTTGAATGATGCCCATGAACTGTGTCACATTTTATTCATATATTCATACACTTTCAATTTATTCAGAAAGGATAAGGAAAGAAGGAAACACTAGCATGTTTTGCCAACTATTACAATTCACAGGGGAAAGCTGTTGTTCCTCTCTACAGTTCTGAGAGTAATTTACCAATTTCTGGACTCTTTCCAGAATCTTGTATTTGAAGGCACAGTCACGGCTCAGTGCACTGCTTTCCTTTTATTTATTTATTTATTTATTTAATTCATTCACTCATTTATTTATAGCTGCGTTGAGTGTTCGTTGCTGTATGCGGGCATCCTCCATTTGCGTCCAGCAGTGGCTACTCTTCATTGCAGTGCATGGGCTTCTCATTGTGGGGGCTTCTCTTGTTGCGGAGCACGGGCTCTAGGTGCATGGACTTCAGTAGTTGTGGTGTGTGGGCTCTAGAGTGCAGGCTTAGCAGTTGTGGCGCACGGGCTTAATTGTTCCGTGGCATGTGGGATCTTCCCGTACTAGGGCTCGAACCCATGTCCCCTGCACTGGCAGGTGGACTCGTAACCACTGCGCCACCAGGGAAGCCTGGCAGGCGGATTCTGAACCACTGTGCCACTGGGGAAGTCCCCATAGGCGACTGTTTAATTTAACTTTAAAATCAACTTTATTGAGGTATGAATTACATTCAACAAGGTGTACCCATTTTAAGTATACAATTCGATAAGTTTTGACAAATGTGTATATTTATATTGTCATCGCCAAAGTCAAGATACAGAACACTGGGCCATGCCTCTGTCCCAATGACTGTTACTTAGACAAGCCTGTGGTAGGCTGAGGCAGGGCTCTGCTGTCTCTCAGGTCCTGTGTCTTAGCCTGTGCCTGGGTGGGCACATCAGGTTGGTCTCATTCTGCGTCCTGACTGCCTTTTTTGGTCCCAGTGCCATTCTTCAACCAGCGGTGCCACTGAAGTTGAAATTTTAATCCTCATTTGGTTCTGTTAGCTATTCTAGACAAGAGGAAGAAGTAGCAGGTAGAATTTGGGCAAAAACCGCGTTCTGAACTCAAAAAAAGTTAAAAAAAAAAAAAAAAAAACCCTGGAGGAAACATTAGGAGGCTTGACTATCCTAAAGTTTCTCTGGTTGTTTGGTCTGTACTGATATATTATCACCTAGAATTCTTATTTCCTATTGTTCACCTTTATCTTAGGTCTTAATATAAGGTGCACTGCATTTGAAGTTTTACTACCTGGGTCCCTGAATGGGTCATTTAACTTTGCTTCTTACGTGAGTGGGGCTGGAAGAGAAGGTTGGGTGGCCAGTGCAGAGCACTGACCCTGCCATTTTGATCATTTGTTCACCTCAGTTGAGTGTTGAGCATTTACATTTGTCTTCCAGTGCAGGTTAAATCAGACGTGGTACCTGCCCTCAGGGATCTTGCAGTCTAGTTAGGTGAGGTAGGACATGCACATATATGTGTTGGTGTGGATAACTGAGGGCAGGGTGGGGCGCTTGAGAGAAAGTGATGACTGTCTATAGGGGACCAGAGATGGCTTCTTTGGAGCCAGAACTGTGCCTGACACAGTAGGCTCTTGGGAAATAGTTATTTATTGTGAGTCAGGGGGTAACATTCAACGGATACTATTTGGATATATAGAAATGCGGTGAACAAGAGGATAGAATTTTCAGTTAAAGGAAGGAAAGCCACAGTGGCAGAAGAATTTGAGAGCCATGTAATTCAAAAATTACATTAGAGAGGTAGGTTAGAGGTGTATGTTGAATTTCAGTCCAAGAAGTTTCTTCAAAGGTTTTTGAGGTGGGGAATAATGTGATTAAAGAAATGCTTTAGGGAGATGAACCTGTCAGAAACTTTTAAGCTCTGGACTGGGATAAATGATGGGGAAAGTTGATGGGGAAAAAGATGAGTTAACATCATGAAAACAGGATGTCATTCACAGGGGAAGACTGGAAAATCCCTGTCATTTGCCCTAAGTGTTCTAATATTCTTTATTTCTGAATTAGATCCATTTGCACAACATGTAAACAAAGAACTGAAAGAAAAAGAAATCCAGGCTGTTGCCACAAATCCCAAAACTACCCACCAGCTAAAAGCAAGCAGTGGTCTTGGGTTTTAGTGGTCTCCCTGAATGTATGATACACACCCGTGGCAGATGGCTTGAGAGGGAGCAAGATAGAGGAAGACTGGAAGAGCCCAGTAAGGCACAGGCATAGCTAGAAAAGGCACTGGGAAGCTGGAAGGTGGGGACCAATAAGATAAGAATGCTTTGGAGACAGGTACACCAGGGTTTAGACCAACGTCTGCAAGGGGCTATCTCATGACCTAAGGCAAGTTAATCTACCTTTTTAATCTTCACTGTTCTCATCTGTTAGAGGGGGACAGTAATGCCTGCATCAAAATAAAGTAATTTAGTTTACTGGAAGACATGTACAAAGTGTTCAGTCAGACAGTAGCTACTGCTGTTCATTTGTTTGAAATATCTGAGATAAGTTCACACCTAAATTATTCAGTATGGAGCAGTTTTTGCTTCTTTTTTCGGTGATTTTTTTTTCACCACTGATGCTATTCATAAGAATTGGTCATCCTTGTTTCATTGAAATTTTTATTGAGGTAATAATTATAGATGCAGTTGTAAGAAATCATACAAGGGTATCCCATGTGCCCTTTGCCCGGTTTCCCCCAATGGTAGCATCTTACAAAACTGTAGTACAATATCACAAGTAGGAAATTTCCACTGATACAACCTACCTGTCTTATTCAGATTTCCTCACTTTTGCTCCTGCTCCTTTGTGTTATTTAGTTCTATACTGTTTTATCACGTGTAGGTTGCCCTGGCCACCACCACAGTCAACATACAGAGCATTTCCAGCACCATCAAGATCCCTCCTCTTCCCTGGTGCCATTTTATAACCACACCCACCTCCCTTCCCCCATTCCTAACCCTTGGTAACCGCTAATCTGTTCTCCATTTCTATAATTTTGTTATTTCAAAAGCGTTATATAAATAAAATCATACAGGTTGGCTTTTTCTCACGCAGCATAATTCCTTGGAGGTTCATCCCAGTTGTTGGCATATATCAATAGTTAATTCTTTTTTATTGCAGAGGTCATCCTTTCTTTATTGCTAAGATCAGCAGTTTTGTTACAGTGCAAAAATTCCCAAACTGGTATTCCACAAAATACTATTCTTTTCAATTCTAATATATGTCTCCAAAAAAAAAAAAATCCAAAACAACAACAAAAACCTTGTTCCACGTCCAAGTAAATTTGGAAAACTCTGGGTCAAACGAAGTGGAACGGAGTCCTTGTTACAGGACTCAGCAGAACCTTTAGTGTCCGATCTGCTTGTGACTCTCCCTGAGGGGGATTAGGTTTTGTGGTGGTTACCGAAGTTATTTGACCGTTGGGCCCCCTTTTCTTTTGTCTAGAGTAAATTTTGACTTCCTACAGTGTGGTCCACAGGACAGTTTGTGACCCACTGATCTAGTGAAGAGCTCACAAGGTTTCTAAAGTCAGAAACCTTGGGCTCTAACCCTTAGCTCTGTTCTCCTCTGTTTGTCTGAATCCTATAACCTCTGAACCTCAGCATTTCCTAAACTGCCAGAAGAGCATTATAGTGTTTAGCTTGTAAGGTTGTTGTGAGGATAAAGTGAGAGGATCTGTAAGTTGTGAAAGGCCTTGGTAAATTATAAAGCACTATATGAATGTAAGGTACTATAATTCATTTCTAACTTAGTTCTTGATCATTTCTCCCACAGTGGCCCATCCTGGGCCAGCTTGTCTTTTCATCCAGGTTTCAACAGTTGGAAACCTTTAAACCCCCAAAGGACATTGACTTAAAGTCACTTCATCTCCAGAAGCCTCTGGAATCCACCTGGATCAAGACCAACAGCCAGTTCCCCTCTTGTCCCCCAAATTCAAGTAGCCCCTTCACACCCCTCCAGAAAGAGCTCTTCTTAATTATGAATTCTTACCGGGACCTGTTCTACCCAGAAAGGACTGCCCTGAAGAAAGGGGAAGAGATCCGCCACGTGTACTGCCTGCATGTGATAAATCACGTTCTCAAAGCCAATGCCCAGGTGCTTGCCAACAACAGCAGATGCCGAAGCCAGAAACTTGGGTTGGGTGATGATGATGACTTCAGGGACCAAGGGCTAACGAGGCCCAAGGTGAGTGGCAGCAGCAGAACTTTGCCCTCAAGGAGGCTGTAAGGCTCTAACATATGGGTCCTGGCACTTAGCAGGTTCTCAGATGGTTTAATGATTGGAATAATGAATGAGTCCAAGAATGAGCATATTAGATGGGCCAGGTAATGTCACGGCAGTGCTGCAGACAGCTCAGTGGACTGTCTCTAACAGCAGATCTAACTGGAAAGTGGAGTAGGAGGTACCTCCATGATAATTCTCTCCTTAAAGATAAACCCTGATCCTACATAAGTAACACTCCACTATAAATCTCTTCTTTGTGATTGTCAGAGCTGGATGGGACCTTAAGGAGCCTTTTATTCAATCCCTACATATTACACCTGTGGACAGAGACCCAGATTCGTAGAGGACCTTGCTAAAGAGAACCAGAGAAAAAGTAGCAGAGACAGGACTAGAACCAAGGATTCCCTTCACTAAGCCACATAAATATGTAGACCTTGGAAAACAAAATCCCTGTTTTTGCATTGTATCCTTATTACTGCTTAAAGTGATGATTACATTTATGTGGCTCATAAGCCTAAGCTCCAGTGGATTGGGAGCTTACGTCGTTGAATTCTGTCTACGTTTTTCATGATGTGCTGGAGCTAGATACTGTGCCACCCATACCCCCTTACCCTTTAGCCTCTGTGTCTATATTGAAGAAGCCTCATCTTCTTAGATTCTTCTCATTGGGCTTAATAGGATTTTAGGATTTTGATACTGATATGGCTCTTAGAGATTTCTTAGTCCAACCCTCTTGTTTGATAGTTGGGGAAACCAAAGCCTAGACACTTACTTAGTGTGACAGCCGGGACAGTAACTTGGCCCTCTTCAAAACTGATCCATCATCCCTGCACTGTACCAAACTGAATCACTACACCCCTCTGGCTGTGCTGGTTGCCTTTCTGAGAAACTATCTCAGAATCTTGAACATCAGGATAATAAGATTATCTGTTTCCATTTAGAATTGCAAAATAGAATATGAGGTAGATTACCCATGAGTCACATTCAGAATTTGGTGAATTGTCTGATCTGACTGGGGTTATATCCATTGATTGTATTGTTTACACAAGGGTAGTTAGAAGGTAATCATTTGTTAAGCATCTTCTGTTTTTTTTTCCTCAACAGTTAAAATTGAGCACTTTTGGAAATGTTTGGAAAACTGAATCCTATATTTCCCATTGAAATATCATCTTATTTCAGAAATCCTTTATCATCATTTCTGAAAAATGTACTAGGAAATGTACTAGAAAAGTAATGATGCTTTAGTCCTTTCCTTACTAACTTTATTCTCTACTTAATACATCTAATTCATTTGTTCAGCATATTCCTTGGGTCTTACGGATCAAAATACTGAACTAAGTTCTGTGGGAGACAGAAATGAGTAACATTTCTTGTCCTCAAAGAGCTTTGTGTGTTTATGCCCTTGGGTTTTTGCTAATGGACACCTCTGTTAACGGCATTGACTTACCTCAAAGAGTATTTCTGGGCTTCCCTGGTGGCGCAGTGGTTGAGAGTCCGCCTGCCGATGCAGGGGACACGGGTTCGTGCCCCAGTCCAGGAAGATCCCACATGCCGCGGAGCGGCTGGGCCCGTGAGCCATGGCCGCTGAGCCTGCGCGTCCGGAGCCTGTGCTCCGCAGCGGGAGAGGCCACAACAGTGAGAGGCCCGCGTACCGCAAAAAAAAAAAAAAAATAAATAAAATTTCTACATTCTGCTTAAGAATTAACCCCACCCCCACCCCAAGGAGCCATGAGATTGAAGTCCATAGGACATGGTGCTGTGGGTCGGAAAGATGCTCAGCCTTCAGTACTGAGCCAGGTCCTATGTAAAGGGGGTGACACGGATGTGGTCCTTGGCCAGGGGCTGTGGAACGGAGGGCTCCTTAGGTCCCCAGCAGGCTCACCTCGAGCTGTCCTTCCTTCCCCTTGCCCCTCCAAGGCTGCCCATCACTCCCTCCACAGGTGCCGATAGTGGTGCCATTCCGGGAAGCTGCTTTGCGGGTGGTACAGCTCTTCATCTGTCTTCTTGAGGGCGACAGCAAGAAGAAAATAATTGTAAGCAACAAAAAGAGGTTTAATGGAGAGTATGGCTCAGATCCCAAGGAGAGACCACCCAACCTGAAGAGGCCTGAGGATTATGAAGCTGTATTTGTCGGCAACATCGATGACCACTTCAGGACTGGTAATTCCTCCTTGTCAAAACTGAGACCCTGAGGGACCTGAGGTGTGAGGTGCACATAGCTGGAAGCTAGAAGCCTGGAATTAGGCATTCTTTCAGAG
Source organism: Mesoplodon mirus (assembly GCF_964341445.2). Taxonomy (NCBI): domain Eukaryota; kingdom Metazoa; phylum Chordata; class Mammalia; order Artiodactyla; family Ziphiidae; genus Mesoplodon; species Mesoplodon mirus. The sequence goes on along the minus strand of NW_028295135.1, from coordinate 174,859 downwards.
GGTCACTGTCTCAGCCTCCTAGCAGAACCAGGACGCATTTGAGACCACTCGTCTGCCAGGGGAGAGTCTTGCCTTGGCTAATGGGGTACATACTTGGCTAATGGGATGGAGTGTCTGTGAAGGCATGTATGAAAGGCACCTGCATGTTTATAACAAACGTCTCAGCATGCCTATAGCTGGTAGCTCACAGTCAATGCTACAGGGCTTCTTGGGGGAGTTGGAGCTGATGGGGCTGGGTGGGTCAGTCTGGGGAAGATGAATAAACTAGAGCATCTGTACGTAATGGACTTCCCTCCTGCCTGCCATGTGGAGTGCCCACACCTGAATTATCTCCACTCTGGACTTACTGACTCCCACCCAGCTTTGCACATTTTTGCTTGTTTGTCATTCAGCTCCCATGTACTTGGTTGCTTGTTCATTGAAAAAGTTCCTGGAAAATATTTATTAGTCACGTATGCCCATTTACCACTTATTAAGCATCTACTATGTGCCAGGCACTGTTAAGCTGGAGATATGGAATTAAAAGTTACTGTTAAGCAAGTCCAGCCTTAAGACAAATCAGACAGTATGGGATGAGATGTGTTACGGTTAGAGGATAGTGGGTGTTCTAGTTAAAGTATTTAAAGCAAATATCCTTACTCAAAATGGGCTCAGGACTGTTAGGGAAGGCCTTCTGTTGGAGGTACCATCCATACTATGTTGAAACCTGAGTCAGATTTAGCCAGGTACAAGGTAGAGCGATGAGAGTGGAAGAAAAAGTTTCAGACAGGAAATGGCAAGTGTGGAGGCATCAGGGTGAATAAACCGGCAAGACTTAGGATTCAGAGGCTTTAGCATGGCCGGAGTGTGCAGTGCAAGGGGATTAGAGCTTACAGTTAGTTTTAAACATATGCAGGCGGCCAACAAGGAGCTGATAAATCAGTCTTTTGTTTAATTGATATATAATTGACATATTAGTTTCAGGTGTACAACATAGTGATTCAATGTCTATATACCTTACAAACTTATCACAACAATAAGTAAAGTTACCGTTTGTCACCATACAAAGTTAATGCAATATTATTGACTATATTCCCCATGGCATACATTGGATCCCTGTGACCTGTTCACTTTATAACTGGAAGTTTTATACCTCCTGATCTCCCCCATCCATTTTGCCCACCCTCCAACCCCGCCCTCCCTGCTGGCAACCACCAGTCTGTTCTCTGTATCTATCTGTCTGGTTTTTTGTTTTTGAGATTCCACATATAAGTGAAGTCACATGCTGTTGATATTTGTCTTTGACTTATTTCACTTACTGTGATACCCTCAAGGTCTATCCTTGTTGTCGCAGATGGCAAGATTTCATTCATCTATGGCTGAGTAATATTCCATTGTGTGTGTGTGTGTGTGTGTGTGTGTGTGTGTGTGTGTGTGTGTACACACCGCATCTTTATCCATTTGTCATCTGTGGACACTTAGGCTGCTTCCATATTCCATATTTTGGCTATTATAAATGTTGCATTGAACGTAGGAGTGCATATATCTTTTTGAATTAGTGGGTTTTTTTCTTTGGATAAACACCCAGAAGTTGAGTTGCTCAATTGTATGGTGATTCTATTTTTAATTTTTGAAGAACATCCATACTGTTTTCCATAGTGGCCACACCAATTTACATTTCCACTAACAATGCACAAGGGTTCCCTTTTCTCCACATCTTTGCCAGCATTTGTTATTTCTTGTCTTTTGGATAAGACCTATTCTGACAGGTTTGAGGTGATATCTCATTGTGGTTTTTTTTCTCTCTGTGCTTTGGTTAATAGCAACTTATAATACATGGTGGCTGTAAGAATTTATAACTCCAAAATCACAGCCTATCATTTTATATTATTTCATTTTGATCACAGCACTTACTAGCCACCTGATACATTCTTCTTTTTTTTTTTTTAATTGGAGTAGGTATAGTTGATTTACAATGTTGTGCTCATTTCTGCTGTACGGCAGTGACTCAGTTATACACATATATACATCCTTTTTTATATTCTTTTGCATTATGGCATATCCCAGGAGATTGGATATAGTTCCCTGTGCTATACAGTAGGACCTTGTTGTTTACCCATTCTAAAGGTAATAGTTTGCATCAACTAACCCCAGACTCTCAGTCCATCCCTTTCCCCACCCCTGACCTTGGCAACCACAGGTCTGTGAGTCTGTTTCTGTTTTGTAGATAGGTTCATTTGTGCCATATTTTAGATTTCATATATACGTGATATCATATGGTATTTGTCTTTCTCTTTGACAGACTCCTCTTAGTATGATAATCTGTAGTTGCATCCATGTTGCTGCCAAATGGCATTATTTTGTTCATGTTTATGACTGAGTAGTATTCCATTGTATATATGTATCACATCTTTATCCATTCATCTGTCAATGGACATTTAGGTTGTTTCCATGTCTTGGCTATTGTGAATAGTGCTGCTGTGAACATAGGGGTGCATGTATCTTTTTGAATTATAGTTTTGTCCAGATATATGCCCAGGAGTGGGATTGCTGGATCATATGGTAATTATATTTTTAGTTTTCCAAGGAAACTCCATACTGTTTTCCATAGTGACTGCACCAACTTACATTCCCACCAACAGCGTAGGAGGGTTCCCTTCTCTCCACACCCTCTCCAGCATTTGTTATTTGTAGACATTTTAATGATGGCCATTCTGACCAGTGTGAGATGGTACCTCATTGTAGTTTTGATTTCTCATTGTGATTTTGATTTGCATTTTCCTGATGAGTGATGTTGAGCATCTCTACATTTGACTGTTGGCTATCAGTACGACTTCTTTGGAAAAATGTTTATTCAGGTCCTCTGCTTTTTTTTTTTTTTTTTTTTTTTTTTTTTTTTTTTTTTTTTTGCTGTACGTGGGCCTCTCACTGTTGTGGCCTCTCCCGTTGCGGAGCACAGGCTCCGGACGCGCAGGCTCAGCGGCCATGGCTCATGTGCCCAGCCACTCCACGGCATGTGGGATCCCCCCGGACCGGGGCACGACCCCGTGTCTCCTGCATCGGCAGGTGGATTCTCAACCACTGCGCCACCAGGGAAGCCCCCTCTGCTATTTTTTAATTGGATTGTTTGGGGGTTTTTTTTTGCGTTTTTTTTTTTTTTTTTTGCAGTACGCGGGCCTCTCACTGTTTTGGCCTCTCCCATTGCGGAGCGCAGGCTCCGGACGCGCAGGCTCAGCGGCCACGGCTCACGGGCCTAGCCGCTCCGTGGCACGTGGGATCTTTCCGGACCAGGGCACGAACCCATATCCCCTGCATCGGCAGGCGGACTCTCAACCACTGTGCCACCAGGGAAGCCCCGTTTGGGGTTTTTTGATAATGAGTTACATGAGTTCTTTATATATCTTGGATCTTAACCCCTTACTAGATTTGCAAATATCCTCTCCCATTCAGTAGATTGCCTTTTTGTTTCATTGATGGTTTCCATCGCTGTGCACAAGCTTTTTAGTTTGATGTAGTCCCATTTGTTTATTTTTGGTTTCATTGCCCTTGCCTGTGGAGTCAGATCCAAAAAAATATTGCTAAGACTGTTGTCAGGGAAGTTACTGCCTATGTTTTCTTCTGGGAGTTCTGTGGTTTTCAGGTCTTATGTTCAAGTCTTTAATCCATTTTGAGTTGATTTTTGTAGATGGTGTAAGCTAGTGGTCCAGTTTCATTCTTTTGCATGTAGCTGTCTAGTTTTCCCATCACCATTTGTTGATGAGACTGTCTTTTCTGCATTGTATATTCTTGTCTCCTTTGTCATAGATTGTGACCATATAAATATGGATTTATTTCTGGGCTCTCTGTTCTGTTGATCTGTGTCTGTTTTTGTGCTATTACCGTACAATTTTGATTACTGTAGACTTGTAGTGTAGTTTAAAATCAGGGAGTGTTATACCTTCAGCTTTGTTCTTCTTTCTCATAATCAGTTTGGCTATTCAGGATCCTTTGCAACTCTGTACAAATTTTAGGATTACTCTAGTTTTATGAAAAATGTCATGGGTACTTTGATAAGGATTGCATTAAATCTGTAGATTTCTTTGGGTAGTATGGACTTTGTTTTTGAATTTTATTTATTTCTTTATACAGCAGGTTCTTATTAGTTATCCATTTAATACATATTAGTATATACATGTCAGTCCCAATCTCCCAATTCATCACACCCCCACCCCCACCCCCACTTTCCCCCCTTGGTGTCCAGTATGGACATTTTAACAGTACTAAGTCTTCCCATCTATGAGCATGGTGTATTTTTTCATGTTTCTGTCATCTTTAATTTCTTTCATCAATACCTTGTAGTTTTCCAAGTACAAGTTTTTTACCTTCTTGGTTAGATTTTTTTCTAGGTAGTTTATTCTTTTTGATGCTATTGTAAATGGATTGTTTTCTTAATTTCTCTTTCTAATAGTTCATTATTAATGTATATAAACACAACAGATTTTTGTTAATTTTGTATCCTGCAACATTACTAAATTTATTTATTAGTTCTGACAGTTTTTTGGTGGAGTCTTTAGGGTGTTCTCCATAAAGTATCATGTCATCTGCAAATAGTCAGTTTTACTTCCTCCTTTCCAATTTGGGTATCTTTTATTTCTTTTTCTTGCCTAGTTGCTGTGGCTAGGATTTCCAATACTATGTTGAATAAAAGTGGCAGAAGTGTGCATCCTTGTCTTGTTCCTGATTTTAGAGGAAATGCTTTCAGCTTTTCACCACTGAATATGATGTTAGCTGTGGGTTTATCGTATATGCCTTTGTTATGTTGAGATACGTTCCCTCTATACCCACTTTGTCAACCCATCCTTGCATCCCTGGAATAAATTCTACTTGATTATAGTGTATGGTCCTTTTAATGTATTGTTGGATTCAGTTTGCTAATAATTTGTCAAGGATTTTTGCATCTGTGTTTATCAGGCATAGTAGCCTGTACATTTCTTTTTTTGTGGTGTTTCAGTATCAGGGTTATGCTGGCCTCATAAAATGAGTTTGGAAGTGTTTCCGCCTCTTCAGTTTTTTGAAATATGTTTGAGAAGGATAGGTATTAAATCTTCTTTAAGTATTTCATAGAATTTACCATGAAGCTCTCTGGTCCTGGTCTTTTGTTTTTGGGGAGCTTTTTGATTACTGATTCAATCACATTACTAGTAATTGATCTATTCACATTTTTTCTTCATGATTCAGTTTTAGAAGATTGTGTGTTTCTAGGAATTTATGTATTTCTTCTAGGTTATCTGACTTGTTGGTGTATAATTGTTCGTAGTAGTCTCTTACGATACTTTGTATTTCTGTAGTGTCAGTTATAGCTTCTCTTTCATTTCTGATTTGGGCCCCTTCTCTTTTTTTCTTATTGAGTCTGACTAAAGGTTTGTTAATTTTGTTTATCTTTTCACAGAACCAGCTCTTAGTTTCATTGATCTTTTTTTTTTTGTCTCCATTTCATCTATTCAGTATTTCTCATCTGACTTCTATTATTTCCTTCCTTCTTTGTTGGAAGTTTTTTCCTTTCAGCATATTTGAACATATCATGCCATCTCCTTCTGGACCACAAAGTTTCTGATGAAAAATCAGCTGATATTCTTATGGGGATTCCCTTGTCTGTAATTAGTTGTTTTTCTCTTGCTGCTTAAGATTCCCTCTTTACCTTTGACTTTTAACATATTAATTATAATGTGTCTTGGTATGAATCTCCTTGGGCTCATTTTGTTTGGGACTCTTGGTTCTTGCTGGACCTGAATGTCTGTTTCCTTCACCAGGTTAGGGACATTTTTAGCCATTATTTCTTCAGATAAGTTTTCTGCCCCTTTCTTTCTCTGTCCTCCTTCTGGGACCCCTATAATGTGGGTGTTAGTGCCCCTTTCTCTCTCTTCTTCTGTGACCCCTTAACACCGATGATAGTACACTTGATGTTGTCCCACAGTTCCCTTAAACTGTCCTCATATTTTAAAAATATTTTTTCTCTTTGCTGTTCTGTTGGGGTGATTTCTGCTACCTTGTCTGCCAGGTCACTGATCTGTTCTTTTCTACCATCTAGTCTGCTGTTGATTCCCTCTAGTGTATTTTTCAGTTCAATTATTATAATCTTCAGCTGTGTGAGCTCTGTTTAGAACTTTCTTATATTCTGTCTCTTTCTTGAGTTTCTCACTGTGTTCGTTCATTCATCTCCCAAGTTTGGTGAGCATCTTTAGGACTATGACTTTGAATTCTTTATTGGATAAATCACTTGCATCTGTTTCATTAAATATTTTTTCTGGGGTTTTATCTTGTTCCTTCATTTGGAACATGTTCCTCTGCTTCCTCATTTTGCTTGACTCTCCGTCTTTGTTTCTGTGTATTATGCAAAACAGTTACTGCCCCGTCTTGAAGGAGTGGCCCTGTGTGGGAGATGAACTGTATTTTTAACTTTTTCCTAGTTCTTGGTCATCTTATAAACTCTCTCTGTTTGTTTCACTCCCATGGAGTCTAGAAATGCAGTCCCACCCCCATCTGCCTGAGCCTGGTGCTCAAGGAGTGTCCCCTGTGTGGGCTACATGTGATTGTTGCCTCAGGTCGTGTCCCGCGAGTGGCATGAGATGGGGTAGGCGTGGCTGCTCGTTGTCCATGTTTGTCAGTGCTGCACACAGGCAGTGCAGGGCCGTGGGGTAGGGGGTACTCACCCACCACCACTGTTAGCAACTTAAGAGTGAGAGTGCAAAAAAGTGGCACCCACCAGTGCCATCAAGGTAGAGGGAATTTGTAAAAATGGCATCTGCCAGCATTCTGTCCCCAGAGAGAGTCCCAGCCAACTTCTGCCCCTCTGGTAGATGCTTTAAGATTAGCAAGTGAATCTCCTTCACATATGATCTGGGCTCTTTAAAGACTGCTACTTGTTGCTTAGGAAAGAGATGTGGGCAGGAAATATAAATTTTTGTGATGATAATGTTAAAGCCATAATTAGTGAATATATTTATCCAAAGCTTTATGTAGAGTGAAAGAGAACTTGTGGGTGAATCCAGGGATTTGTTGAAGAGCTCTTTGAATATGGAAAAATAGATAAGGACCAGGTCAGTAATAGAAGTAAGTGTTAAAGTGACAGAAACCACCAGTAAGGAAAAGAACATTTCAAGGAGGGTGTGCTTATGCATTCGTGACAAGAAACACTAAAGTGCCATTGAACTGGTAACTGAGAGCTGTTGGTGACCTTGGCAAGAGTCATTTCAGTGGTGTCCTGAGACTCAGAGGCAGATTGCAGTACATTAAGAAGTGAGTGGGAGATTTTAAAGTAGAGATAATTTTTTGGAAGGTTTGCCAGTGAAGGAAAAGAAGAGGGTGGGAGCTAGAAGGGACCGTAGATGCAAAGGAGGGATGACGATGATGATTTTAATAATTAAAGCAGTTGGAGCACAATTACATGCAAAGGGGAAGATGTGGAAGGTACAAGGGGAGGCTGCAGTTGGAGAGGGTGGAAGCTAATGGCTTGGTGGTGACTCATGAACTGATGTGTGCTTGGCTGTTTTGTGTATAGGGGTGGCAATACTGCAGAGAAGCATCCGACTTTATGCCCCCTTCTATTCGTCAGACATCCTCATTGCCTCCCCTCTGGGCTTGAGGACCATCATTGGTGGAGAAGGAGAGAAGAAGAGAGATTTTGACTTTCTGTCTTGTATTAAGCTTCTCATCATTGATCAAGCTGACATTTACCTGATGCAGAACTGGGAGCATGTCTTGGTAATGCTGGTCATTAACATTTAGAGACAAGAAGCTCAGTGGTTTGAGTCTGAAATGGTTATTAAAGTCCAGATTAAAACTCAGCTTGGATATTCCACATTTTCCAATTTGAAAACGGGAAATGTTGTCCCCTCTTCTACCCACAAGTTGGTCAGTAAAGTATCCAGAAAGATAAAAATTCTTGTCAACATTTTCAAATCTCCAGAAAAGATTTCTTCCCCTTAAAAGTTGCTTCTAGTAATAGACCAGTTTAGTGTGGTTGGTTGGTTGGTTGGTTGGTTGGTTGGTTGGTTGATTGATTGAAATCCCTCCTCACCAGGAATGTTTTTATCTAAAATAGTTCCTCCTATTTATGCTCGTTCTCTTTTGTTTGGTCTTCAGTGGAGATGGGAAAACATTGCTCATGATTTCTTAATTTGTGATGTTTTACAGAGAAACGTAAGATGTTTTTGTCCCCCTACTGTAATTTGTACTATAATTTTTTTTCTCCCTCTCAACATACTCTGCAATGTTTTGGGGTTTAGGATTGTGCTTTGGAACAATCCTCATCACAGAACTATAGGTTTATTTTTATAAGGCATGTGAGAATTTACCTTTTCTACAACCCCAGGACTTGGAGTAAGTTTGGGACAGATAAAGGGGAGTACTTATTTATAAAGTAGGGAATAAACTTATAGTACTTGTGACCCTTCAATATACATTACAAGGTAAAAATATGATTAAAATAGAACAGGCATGTCGATGGTTGAGTCATCTTTATTTTGAGCAAAAGGCACATGTAGTCACTCCGGGAATTTTCTAACGTTTTGGGAGCCAAGTCATGGAAGGACAGCAGCTCTGTTTTCCGTGTCATTTCCCTTCTTGTCCAAGTCTGGAACTGAGTTGCTTATAGAGTGACCAGAGTGGCATTTCAGAATTTCCTTTAAAAGAAATATTCTGTATAGGTAGCATCTTGATCCTTTTTGAGAGATCCACAAGGTGGCCAGTTTGAGCTTTTCTTCTTGTTCGCTTGACTATGGGCAAGTCACTCACCCATCTGAGCCTGTTTTCTTGTTGTAATTTGGGAGATGATAGTATCTACTTCATGGGGTTAAATAAGATGATGGGCTTATAGAAAGGTTAGCAACGCCCAACAGGTAAGTGTTCAATAAGTATTAATGGAGTATTACTTCTGCTCAAAGCATTTGATGAACCACATGAACCTACTGCCCTTGGACTCACATGGGGTGGACTTTTCTCGAGTGCGCATGTGGAACCTCAATAATTGGTCCAAGTACTATCGTCAGACGCTGCTGTTTGGGGCCCTGCAGGATGCCCAGATCAACTCTGTGTTCAACAAGTACTGCGTCAATGTGCAAGGCCAGGTGGGTTCTCTCCTTCTTTCTCTGAATTTTCATGAAGTATTGTGTATTGTTTGGGTCATGAGGCAGAAGGAGAGGACAGCATTTGGTCAACAATGGGGATAGCTCACTTCCTAATGTTCTCACTGACTCCTGGCAGGTGGCTGTGAGGAACGTCCCGATGACAGGCTGCATCAGTCATGTCCTGGTGCAGCTCCCACATGTCTTCCAGAGGATGGAACCTGAAAACCTAGCTTCAGTGATTGATGCCAGGTACCCTCCCCTGTCCCATTGGATCCCTGGGGGTCACAGAGAGGGATTTTACTTGGGCATTCAAATTTAGAATTGTATTCCACGTTGGCTTTCTTAGTTACCATTTACGAAATGAAATGAGATAATTGAATCCAATCATGCCATTGACAGAGGAGGACACTGAAGGCCAGAGAAATGGTGTGTTGTCCTAGTTCCAATAGTGTCAGGGTTAGTAAATCAAGGGTACTTTCCCCTAGACTGTGGCATTTTTAAATTACATTATTTTTTTAATGCCTCATGTCAACAACTTAATTCTAAGCCCTTCAGGGCAAGAACTGTTTTTCTAATTCTCTATGTAATTTCCCCGTCTTCTCATTGTGTTTAGTCAGGGGACCCATGGTAGCAGAATGGTGCTTAACACATGGTAGGTGTTCAGTAATTATTTGTTGACTGACTGATTGACAACTGAATGAATGAATGAATGATACAGTTACGTACTTCCTAGAATAATTCTCTGGGATATACCAGCATCACATCTATCCTTTATGATGAATAGTGTTGGCACTTACTTTTTGATGTGCTTAACAAGTTTTATCCCTATATAATCTCTTTGCAATGAGGTAGGCCAAATTGGCCTCTTAGGGGAGGTAGAAGGAGATTGTGACTTGCCCAGGGTCATGCAGTTGGCAGTGACACTATGGCTCACCTCTAGACCACTGACTCTCTGCCCTTTGCCTTTCCAAATCAGGTTTAACTTTTTCGTCAACAAGATTTTGCCTCAGTATCGTGATGCAGTCACGTCTCACACGCTTATCTATGTCCCCTCCTACTTTGACTTTGTGCGTCTCCGAAATTACTTCAAGGAGGAGGAACTGAACTTCACTCATATCTGCGAGTACACCCAGAAGTCTGGTGTCTCCAGGGCCAGACACTTCTTCCTTCGAGGAGAGAAGCAGTTCCTGCTCCTCACAGAGCACTTCCATTTCTACAAAAGGTAAAGTAGGGCCAGGTTTCAAGTGTCCTCTCTGGAGGGTCTGCTTCCAAGTGCATGGTGGGCTTTGCTGTGTTATAAGGTCCTCCCTTGCTTCACCTCCTGCAGACAAGCCAGAGTCTGGGGGGCTGGACAGACTTTTCTTGATTGGTTGGTTGGTTTTCTTTCAAAATGGGCATTGTTGGAAAAGGTGGTAGAAACGAATGAGTGACTACAGCATAACCTGTATACAGATCTGGAGTGGGTCCATACTTAGGGTACCTCCTGTAGCTGTGGGTATACCCCTCAAGAAGGATATTACAGAGTTGAGCAGCTCTCAACTGAATACAGGAAAGGGAGGAACCTGTCGTAGAAGCACAGATGAAACACCTGGGGACTGTGTGGTCTGTGGAGATGGAAGTTGAGTACAGGGTCAGTGTTCAGAAAGCTCTCATTTGTCCTGAGGCAGTGCACACACACTTCTGCACCAAGGAGAACCAGGACTAAGGGGCTCCTTGAAGTTTAGGAGAAGCAAAAGGTGAGGGGCTTAGAGGTGACTATTTAAGGGCTTCAGGGTTTGCTTCTTGCTGGCATCATTATTTGTTTTGTTCCAGTGAGTTGTTGTTTTCATTCATGTTGGAAATGGTATTTTGGGGGAGTTTGCACTCAGCAGGTCTAAAGAGCCCTTAGTTTTCCAAAAGCTTGATACATCAAAGCAAGTCCTTTAAATGAAGTGGATGGATTGGAAAACTTCCCAGCGTGATTGTCTGTAGCAAGAGTGAGCTAAGCTGGGATGAGGACTGCTCTCAAGTAGCAGCTTTTCAAGGAGAGGGCATGATGTCAAAGGAGCCCTTTCTCTTAAGTAGGCAGGACAGTCTTCTGTCTTACACTGTTCATTTATTGACCAAACTGTTTTGTCCCCAAAGTCACTATAAAGACAAACCGAACACGTGCCATTAGCTTTGTACCCTGGACCAGGTTAGTGGGTGTTTAAGTTGAATGGAGATAACCTGCAACTGCCAATTATCTCAAGGTTCCCAGCTATAGATTTTTTTGCTTGAGAGGTCACCAAGGTGATGATGGGTATTTTGATCTGCAGTGTCTTTGTGATTTGATTTTTTCATTTGACCTTGGGAAAAGTACATGTATTTTACACTTTAGTATCCAGCTTTAAAATTCTGTATTTATATTCTCTATGGAAGTAGGCCGTGTTAGACATATTGCAGTTCATTTGTGAGCTAGCAAAAAACTTTCATCCTGAGGATTTGTTTTCTTTGGGGAGATGAAACCAGTAGAATCTTAGGATGGGATGGGCATTTGGTCATGATGGCCCTCCTGAGGGGAGGACAGTTCACAGTTCTTTCTCTGAGCATTATCAGTGGGTTAGCACAGGAAGGATTCTTAAGCAGGGGGCAATCAGAAACTCTGGAGGTAGGATTTCTGGAGGTGGGAAACGCTAGTGGGGTGTTTCTGAGTGCTCCCTGCCCCAGGGAGAACCCCAGTTATAGAAGTAACAGACCTCGTCTTTATAGACTGTATGCAGGAGCCAGCCTTGCAAGTCAGTTGTGGTTGCCTCATTTATCTTTAACAGTTGTCAGGTAACATAGACATCGGGAATGTCCTTAGTTTTGGGTCCTGTCACAGTGTTACGCCATATTTGTAGGGGTCACCGAAGACCCAAAGCACATACAGGAGAGGAGGAAGGCAGGGGAAGAGGTGCAGAAGACCATGGGAATTGTTACTAACTGCCCCTCTGAAGAGGTTCTGGTCACGTGCTCTTATTTCCAGGAGATGCCTAGTCTCTACTGTGCACGAATTGGTCCTAAGAGAGATTTTCTTGGGTTTTAAATATAATACCTATTGGAATTGGTTTTGTTGTTTTATTTTGCTTTAAAAATACTCTCATTATAAGAGTATTACACAATTATTGTAGAGAACCTAGAAAATCTAGGTTAAAAAAATGGGATCACCTATCATCTTACTGATATAAATACCCATTTTGGTGTATTTCTTTCCTGTCTCTTTGATGTAAAAAACATGTGCACGTGCACACACACACAGACACAGGCATTTTAAAAAGGACACCAACATTGGGATCACAGTGTACACATTTGGATTTTTCTTTCTTTTATCTTGAATGTTTTATGTGCTTATTGAAAAAAAGCTTAAATAAGTTAGCATTTTGGTATATACTTGTATGTTATGGATGTATTTTTAAGTTAATATATATATAGTTCTACTATATCCTGCCCCCGCTCCAACTTTTTATTTGGGAAGATTTCATTTCAAAAGACATTGTAAGACTATCCCAGTGAACATCTCTAACTCCTTCCACTTAGGCTTCACCAGCTGTTAGCATTTTGCCACATTCTCATGCACCCACATTCTCTGTCTCTCCTTCTCTCTTTCCACTCACATCTCTTATTTTTTCTTCCTGAACCATTTGAGAGTAAATTATGGGAGGCTTCGTGACACTTAACTCCTAAATCTTTCAGCCTGTAGAGCTTAAAAACAACATTCTTTTATCTAACCACAACACCATTAACATACCACTTGACATTACTGCAGTAATACCATCTAATATTTAGTCTGTATGCAAATTTTCCTAGTTGTTCCCAAAATGACTATTACAGCTGCTTCTCACCCCCCACCCCCCGCTGCAATCCAGGATTTAGTTAAGAATCCTACGTTGCATTTGCGTGACATGTTTCTTTAGTCTATTTTAGCAGTTCTCAAGCAGGAGCAGTTTTGCTCCCCAAGGGACATTTGGAAATATCTGGAGACATTTTTGGTTGGTACAGTTGGAGGGTTACTCTAGTGGTCTAGTGGTTCAAGCGGGTCAAGGCCTGGGTGCTGCTAGACGTCCTACAGTGCACAGGACAGCCCTTACACCAAAGAATTACCTGGCTTAAAATGGCAGTAGTGCCAGGGTTAAGAAACCCTGATCTAGAATAATTCTCTGCCTTTGTTTCTTGCTGTGATACTGATATGTTTTGAAGAGTCCAGTCCAGTTTCCTGTAGAATGTCCCACATCTGGATTTGGCTGTTTTCTTATTATTTAGATCAGTGTTCCCAAACTTTGCTACATATTAGAATCCCCTTGGGGAGCTTTTAAAAATCTGAATGCCCTGGTCATACCCCAGTATCAATTAAATCATGGTGTTTGGGGATGGGGACCAATTACAGGTATTTTTAAAAAACAAATAGGTGATTCAGTGAGCATTAGAGTTCGGGGACCAAAGATTTAAACATAATTTTAGTAAGAATTCTACATAGAGGATATTGTGTACTTCCCCCTGCATCTCCTCAAGAGGCCCAGGGTGTCAGTTTGTCCCATTTTTGGTGATACTAAATGTAATCACTTGGTCAAGGTAGGTCTGCTAAATCTTTATATCGTAAAAATACCTTTTCTGTGTAATTATAAGTAATCTTTAAGGTGTGTATAGCATCCTTTTTAATGGTTGCATAGTGTTACATTGTATGGGTATATAATTAACCCAGTTTCCTTTTAATGGGCATATTGATTTGTTGTTTTCTGTTATTATATACAATAATGCCAAGAGCATCCATATGCGTAGTTGATGGCATAGTTGCCTAGGCATTTCCTTAGGATAAATTTGGAAAGGAAAACTTATTTGTTCAAAAGCTGTACCCAGTTTAAAATTTGCTGTGTGTTGCCACTCCCATCTTCTCCCCTCCCCGGTGAAATACACACTCACAATAATTTATACTCCATTAGCCTATTTCTGTAAATTCTGTAAATATTTCTGTAAATTCTCCTTTTCTCCAGTGACTTGATAGTCAAAATGATACCTCATGGTTTTAATGTCTTTTTCTTGCTTTTCTGTGTTTTTTGTAATTGTCAGTTGAACGTAGTGCCTGAGTAAGTAGCTGGCCTGGACGCCTCTTCTGTCAGGCCACTAGCGTGGCAGTTGTGAATCTAGTTAGGATTTGGTTGTTACCGTCGTTGCCTTCTATTTACCACAAACTGCCAGTTCCTCCAGCAGACAGTGGCCCACTGTGGGGCCCAGTGCTGGAGGGCCTTGTCTCAGTGTCCTGCTCCCCTCTCAGCTTTCACCATGCCCTGCACCCCTGTGCCGAGGGAGAGCCTCTCCCACGCTCCGGCCCCTCCCCCAGCAGCAGGCTGCTCCTGCTCGCTCCTCCCCTAAGGCTTGAAGTGGGGCAGTTGTTCTCCTCCTGGTCCAGCTCAGATGCAGGCAGGTTCTGTCCATCCTGGGCTTTGGAGCTGGCGCTTTCTCAGGGCTCCTGCACCACCCTCCATGGTGGCCAGCCTCTGCCTTGTTCTACGAGGGGTCTTGGTGGGGAAGAGTTCCCTGCATCTCTGCAGTGGTGGCAAACATCTGCTTACATCAGTGCAGGATCTTGGGCTGAACAGGCTTCATGCCCTTTCCCCAGTCTTCATGCCCTTTCCCCTTTCCCCAGACTGCTCTTTTGACTGGATGTAAGTCCTGTGGTGGGGAGGGATGGGGTGAGGGGTTAATGCTCCTCCCTTAGGGCACACAGTTTTGCTGCTTCTGACTCCACCCTGGCAGTTGACCTTTGCCCCCTCACTGGCTTCAGGCTTTAGCTTCATATACAACATGGCTCTGGGAAGAGAGTGAGTTTTCATGTCTGCACCACCATCGGGGTCTCTCAGGTCTTCTGCCTTGCGTCCAGCCTTTCCAGGGCTCCCAGTGGAGACCTTTGGAAAAGCCATCATGACTGTGAAGTAAAGGAGTGTCCGGGAATCCCAGGGATTCTGAACTGTCATGCAAGCCCATAATTGCCCTTTAAGAACTTGTTAGAAGTGTAGCTTTTTTCTTCCTACCCACTTTCTTAGCAGCTGCCCTCTTCCCCACTGTGCTCTGCCAAAGGTGAAGTGGTTCATATGTCCTGTCTTTCTTCAGACCATCTTGTCACTCTTTGGAATTCAGTCAGTGATGGGCTGAAGCTGGCTCATACCAGCTCTTAAGGTATGGTTGCACATCTCTTCCCAGTTCCAAGTTCAGCAACATGACACTGGTAGCTTGAAATGGAGTATTTACACCACAGAAATTGGCAAATGCTTCAAATCAGCACCTATCCTCCCCCACTGAGAATCAGTTGTTAAACACACACCAGGGCACCGTTGAATCCGTTCACTTGGTTGCCCTGTGACATCAGCTGTCTAGGCTCAGGAAAAGGAACACTGTTGTAGATTATCTTTTTCTTGTTAGCACGGGAGCAGTATTCTCTTGAGTTTTCTACATACTAAGCAGAAATGGAACTCTGTGTTTGTTTTGATAACTACTGAGGCAGAACTGTGTTTTTTCAACATCATTAGCCATTAAAATTCCTTTATGGAAAGAGGATGTGGAAAGCTGATCCAAGTAATGGACTGCAGTTATATTTTGGGAGAGGAGGGTCTCCAGAGAGATCAGGATGAGCCAAGGGATAAAAAGACAAGGAAAACTTACCGTCCATGAATAAAATAAAATTCCCGAGGGAGTCTGACATCAGCCCTGTATGAGAGTCTTAACAGGAAAAATCAGAAACTTGTCAACGTATAAAATCTTTGGTCATGGAGCCCAAGAGGGAATGATTGATCTCAACCCGAACCGTAAGGCGCGTCCCTAGGGTCTGCACCCCCCCCACACCATGCAGCCCTGTGCAGCAGGGAAAGAAGCGAGGAAGCTGTTGAAATTAATTGCCTTCCCATAATGCCTAATGGGTCCTCGGGCAGGATTTTGTAAATGGGTGAACTTGGGACATCTGCCATGGAGTTAACATGTCTACAGAATGACAAGAAAAGACTAATGGGAGTGCATTTACAGTTTATGCTGTTTATTTTATGTACTGGGTCTGGTCTGACCTCATCTCCATTACAGAACACTGTTTTGCCTGATTATAATTAGGATAATGTTAAATTGGAAATGCCTGCTTTTCAAATTTTCTGCGGCAGATTTCTAATCCTTGTCTACTATTCTTCCCCACCCTACCTCAGTCTGCTCAGATTAGGCTCAAGAAGTGCAAATTCATTTTATCATTATCTTAAGCCAAACATTAGGAATTCAAATACACTGTCACAAAAAATGAGCCCCTCCAGCTCAAATTTGAGTAACTTTTGGTCTGTGTGTTATTTGTGCCATGGTCTTTCTCCTTGCATGAAACAGCGAGAGTGACTATGTCCCTGTAAAACTCTTCGGTGGCTTTTCCATAAAATTTCTCATGTAGACATAGCCTCTCTTTCTCCTTCTAACAGATACACAATAAAAGGCATCAGGAACCTAATTTTCTATGAACTGCCAACATATCCCCACTTCTACAGTGAAGTCTGTAACATGCTGCAAGCCGCCACCAGAGGAGAGGAAGCTGCCTGGACCTGCACTGTCCCCTACTCCAAGTACGATGCCCAGAGGCTGTCTGCTGTGGTCGGGGTGGAGCGGGCTGCACAGATGCTGCAGTCCAAGAAGAACGTCCACCTTTTCATTACTGGAGAGAGATGAGAATTGGTTGGACAGGAAATGGTGTTTGGTGTGATATGTCATGCTTGATTCTGTGTCTCTTGGACCTGATTCTGATCACTTACACAAAGAAGGGCTGCAACAAGGAAGGAGCACCAGGCAGGTTCTTAGCAGATACTTCTTTCTTTTCAGACCATATATACCTGAAAAGTTCCGTGTAAACCAGATTTTGGTAAAACCCATCTTTCAGAGGTCAGGGGAGAGCTCATGGAACTCTGAGAAGTTGATAGAAGGAATCTTCTACTTGTGAATTTTTTTGTACGCCATAAATTCTTTTGTTGTGATTTCACCTCTAATTTATTACACTTGGTAAACTCTTTCAGATTTGCCTGTTTCTATTGGACACCTTCTTAAAGTGAGGCATGCATTTCTTTGCTTGTGAGAACTGGTTATGAGAAATTGGAATACTTCTTGCTGTTGAATATCATCTTAGTTTTGGATCGCAAAGGTTTTGCAAAACTGTTATTTTTCCCCAGCCAAACTTTTTTAAACCTTAAATATTCTATTTTAATTCAACCTAGAAGAGCACATTCGTTCACTGATCTTTTTTTAACTCCTAAATGTTTTAATGAAAATATATACTTAAAAATCACATTATATAAAATAACATGAATTTCTACCTTATTTCAAGAAATAATTTTATGAAATTCTTGATGTCACAAATTCATCGTCAACATCACTGTCTTCATTGCTATAGTCATTTTTTAAGTCATATAACATAAAAAGGAAAAGAAGTTACACTTTTAAAAACATTTTTAGGGAGTTCCCTGGCGGTCCAGTGGTTTGGGCTCGGCGCTTTCACTGCCGAGGCCCAGTTTCAGTTCCTGGTCAGGGAACAAAGATCCTGCAAGCTGCACAGCGTGGCCCAAAAAAAAAAAAAAAAAAAAAAATTGAACTATTCCTCAGACAGAAAAATTACCAATTCAGAACCTGAATCATCTGAAAATAAATTGCCAAGTTGCTGGGCCTGTCACTCCCAAAAATCACTCCTGAATTTAGTATGTATTTCATGTAAACAAGGACATTTTTCTATGTAACCTCAAAACCACCGTCAAATCAGGAAATTGCCACTAATCCTTGGGCCCCATTCAGATTTTGCCAAATGTCCCAATAATAACCTTTATAGCAAAAGGATGCAGTTCAGAGTTACATACTGCTTTGAGTTGTCATATCTCTGTAGTGGCCTTTATTCTGAATGGTACCTCAGCTGTTTCTTGGCTTTCTTGACCTTTTTTTTAATTTTTAAATTAAAAAAAAAATTTAAACATCTTTATTGGAGTATAATTGCTTTACAATGGTGTGTTTCTGCTTTATAACAAAGTGAATCAGCTATACATATACCCCCGTATCTCCTCCCTCTTGCGTCTCCCTCCCACCTTCCCTATCCCACCCGTCTAGGTGGTCACAAAGCACCGAGCTCATCTCCCTGTGCTATGCGGCTGCTTCCCACTAGCTATCTATTTTACACTTGGTAGTGTATTATAAATCCATGGCACTCTCTCACTTCGTCCCAGCTTATCCTTCCCCCTCCCCGTGTCCTCAAGTCCATTCTCTACGCCTCCGTCTACCTAGCCTGCCCCTAGGTTCTTCAGAACCTTTTTTTTTCCGATTCCATATATATGCATTAGCATACGGTATTTGTTTTTCTCTGACTTACTCCACTCATGTATGACAGTCTCTATGTCCATCCACCTCACTACAAATAATTCAATTTCATTTCTTTTCATGGCTGAGTAATGGACGTTGACACTTTAGAAGATTACAGGCCAGTTACTTTGGATGGTGTTTCCTGTCAGATTAGGTTAGGTTAGGTTTAGTTTATGCATCTTTGGCAGGAGCAGCATAGAAGCAATGCTGCGTCTTCCTCGCTGCATCTCTTCAAGCGGTGCATGATTTCCACCTGTCCCATCATTATGACACTAACTGACCACTTGTTTAAGGTGGTGCTTGCCAGACTTTTCCACTATAGAATCACTCATTCCCCCTTTATTAATTTATATTAATATTACAAGTATGGATTCTTCAGTTTTTATTCAGTGGGTTGTAATTGGTTATTATCGTTATTCCTTTAGATGCTTAAATGGTCTCAGATGTGGCCAGCAGGAACACCTTCAAGCTGGCTCCTGTGTCGTCTTGACACATCCCCCTTTAACTTGGGCATTTCTTTATTTTCTGACACTATAAGACATTCCAAGTTTGTCTTGTACTTTCCCTATTCCAGCCCTGCTTGCTTTAGTGGAAAATTACCTTAAAGCGAAGATTTGAGTGCTAAGTGTACCCAGTACTGTTGTGGAGCCACTGGTCCCAGGCCATCTCAGTGGTCAGAGTTTGGGAATATCTGCATGTGTGTATATGTATACACATACCTATGTGCCCATGACATCTAAATTTATTTCTGTATCCATATATTGAAAACCATGAATTTACACCTTACCTCCAATTTCAGACTAACAACACAGGGTTCCTTTTGTTTTCTCCCTTTCCAAACTTGTAACTCCCTTGTCAGATAGACATGTGGCTCCCATTAGGCTCAGTGGAACAACCCATATTGGTACAGATTTTCTTCCTCTTGGACATGCTTAAAATTGCTCATCAAAAAAAAAAAAGTGAAATCACTTTTGGGGTACTTTTCCTGCTAGATAGTTAAATAGGCATTTTTATTTGTCTCTCAACATGGAGAGTAGAACTATTCATTCCATATATAGATGGGTTCCTAAAGTTTTGCAAATTTATAGGCTTAAGCCAGCCAAACTCATGGTACAAAGAACATTTTCTTAAATATATATTTTTAAAATGGAGTATAGTTGATGTACAATGTTGCATTAGTTTCAGGTGTACAGCAAAGCAAATCAGTTATACATGTATCCACTCTACAAAGAATTGTCTTATCCATAGAGTGCCCTGTGGTTATTGGCATATTTGTGCTGTGTTTACCATAGAGCCTGTGTATTATGAGAAAAGAAACGAGTTATTTGCCTAGTTCAGAGATATGAGGAAGAAGGGACTCTGATTACCCCCATCTTCTATTTCCATATTCTTTTCCCTGTGAATTGTAGCTAATTCATGGCTTTCATTATCACTATTCACAAGACTCTCAAATCTCCATCTTCTCTGGACCTCCACTCACATGTGAGCCTGGATTTCAAGTCTATGTATAGCCCCAGAAATACATGTTTTTTTTAAGCATCCCTACTGATTTTAATGCTAGCTTGTAGCCAGCTAACTGCTTCTCGCCTACAGAGAACACTGAGGGTTTCAAGTGCGAACCAAGCAGTATTGCTTCTGTTCCTGGCTCAGCACCTGGGAAAGAAGGTAAGCCTCAGCAGTGGCGCTGGCTCCTGAGTTGATTGCAAAGAGTTGACTTTTTGGAGTGGTTTCATCAAAAGCATGCCTTAACGTCAGGTCTCTCACACAAAATAAGGGAGAGAAGAGGGTCTACTGGACCATGGATAACAACACCTGAGCTGGAATTATACACAATCTTGATATTTCTTAGCAAGGCTCATCTTCAGCAAGCAAGTACCTATATAGTGCTGGTAGAAAACAGACAAAGGAATGGTCCCAATCCTGGGAAGAGGTAGAATTTTAAGGGAGGAAGAGGAACTTAACCAGAAAGTAAGAGTTTTAAACTTTTTTTTTCTTCCCATAGTAATAACAACTTAGCACTTTTCTCTTTGAGGGGAAAAAAGCTTTGAGTCATGAATGCTTTCTGCAGCTGGCTGCACCATATGCAGTATTCAAAAGACAAGAACTAGCTAATCATAGAGAACCAGCGGCAGCTTAACAGCCCTCTGCTGGCTTCCAAAGGGCTTATAATTGAGTGCAGATGGTCCCGGCAGGATGGGTATGAATCCCTGCTGACTCCTCACATCCCAGAGGGCCAAGGGGGGCTCATGAAGCCTCCCAGCCCTGATTGTGCCCTCGTGGGAGCCACTGAGGAAGGAGGGGAGGCAGGTGGTGTGAGAGCCTGCTGGCTGCCTCCTGCCCAGCCTTCCCTTGGCTGTGTGGACAGATCTTCAGGCTGCAGAGTGTAGCTTTGATGAGTCTAGGGTCTCAAGATTATAGAAGTCCTGGGGTAAGGGAGCAGGGTTGGGGGTTCTTTATACTCATTGGAAGAGCCTCATCGTGTAACCTGCAGGTGGCTGCAGGGCGCCAGAGCCTCACGGAGGAGGGGTGTGGTGGGCACTGCACAGACTGCTGCTTTCAGGGAGCATCCTCCTGGGGGTGGGGCCCTCACAGCCGGCCCGGCCTCTCCTTCCCATCTCTTTCCCAGCTTCTCTCTTTAAAGGAGTCATGGTAGTCATCCTTGCACCATTCACAAAAAGCTTTTCTGGCTTTTCTAGCTAAACAATTCTAAACAAATTTCAGTCTCATTCAAAAAAAAAAGAACTTTTCTAGCTAAGTAGAATTCTAAACAAATTTCAGTCTGCTTTTAATACCAGAGTCAGTGAATTGGGAGTAGATACACAGATAATCCAAAATTCATGTAGTCTTTGGAGGGAGAAAGAGAGAATGAACCTACCACGTCTAGCTGACAGCACAAAGTGCATTTCTTTCTAAAGACCTGTATTTCTTCCTCTTATACCATATGCTCTAGCCAGAGCTGCAATAAAATTCTATGTATTTTATGTCCTGTTTCTGAGCTGAACACGCGTTCCTATCCCCTCATCGATTGCCTTGTTTCTGTGAGGACCCTCCTTTCTTCAGATGTGGGAAGGAGTTCTCTCTGCATTGCTTGCATCTCAGTATAATTCCTGGATTTGCCTTTCACCTCTGGCCACGTTGCCATCATTCCTGTGGGAGGGAGGTGAGAGCATGAGAAAGAACAGAGGTCTGGACCTCAATCAAACGGGCTGGCTGTCTCCATAGTTAAGAGTCCTATGCGCCAAAGGAGTCAGGGCTGAGATTGGATTGCTACAAGGCTTGCTCGCCCTGCACAGAGAAATCTGAACCTGGTGGGCAGCTCCACCTAGGTGTCACCCTCACTGCTGGGCGGAACACCTGCACTTGCTTGTCCTCCTGGCTCCCACAGTGGGCGGGGCATGGCACAGTCCGGGCCAAGTTGTCATGGTCTTCAGGCTTGGGCCTCTGCAGCTGGCTGGGACTGGTGGGAGCTGTAGCCTCAGCTGACAAGGGCAAAGAAGGCAGTCTTTGCTGCTTGGCTGATTTGGAAGCTGTGCCGAATTCCTGCCCATCTGTTCTCCCAACTGAGCCAAGGCCAAAGCTGTCTAGCTCTTGCCAACCCAGGGAATGACATGGAGCCCTGTGTCCTGCAGCCCTCATTCTCACTGCACCCTGCAGCCCCTCTCATCTGTCAGTTTGACTCCCCACAGAGATGGCCCTGGGCTCACAGCTGCTGTTTGCCCACAGATGTTCATGGATTTCTGCCTTTTGTGTTCATCATTTGTCAAAACCAGCCCTGAGCTGGGTGCTGACACCAACATTACCACCAACCCACTGTGGCTCTGTGCAGGTCCTCCTGGCCACCTCTCAGCTTTCTCATCTTTAGAAAGCGGGGTACAATCTCCACTATCCTGACAGAGGGACATGAGAGAAAGTAGAAGAGACTGCTGTTGTTTGCCCTGTACTCGCCTCCTACTTCCCTAGTAAGAGGACCCTGGATTTTATTGGGTGACAAAGTGCCCAGTCCCCCTTGCGGTAGGGTGTGGCCAGGGAAAAGAGCACTAACCTTGGGGCAGACTCTTAGGAGAGCTCTTTGAAACTGGTAGGAACACCACTTTTTCCTCTTGCTCTTCCCTTTTTCCTGCCTGCAACACAGAAGTGATGGTGGAGCCAAAGGGCAGAAGGAGCCTGGCTCTCAGGTCATATCCTGAAGCTGCATCCCAGCTCTGCATGGTCTCTCTTCACACTTTTCTGTGAAAACCTAAATCCCTCATTTGTTTCAGCCACTGAGGCCAGGCAGTACTGTTGGCCTCAGGCTGTATTGCCAAGTCCTCACGGCTACAGAGGACAAAAATGGGATCACAAGTCCTGAAGTCCAAAGGCTCTGCCTATTCTTTCTTCTTTCTTCTTGTCTCTGCAGGAACCAGCATAGAGATTGTGCTTCAAGGTTGACGCCTGGCCATTTGGTGACAGTGCGGAGTGAGCGCTAAGACGTGTCTGGCTTTGTGCCATCACTTCCGTCATCTCCAATCCAACTGGATCTGTAAGAATGAGGGAGGACATATGTCTCCTCATAGGGTTTATGGAAACTGATGGTGGCAGAAAAATAACTGGCAAGAAAACAGACTTCAATTCTCTGAAAGTCGGCGACCACCTGCTTTTCATTTCTTCAGGTGTATTTCAAAGCAAAACTAGGAAATGGGTCCAGATCCCCAGTTTGGTAGCAACTTAGAGGTCTTGTGGTCCAATCTGCTGCTTGACCCCTGAGTCGCCTATAGGTTGTCTCTGAGAGGGAGATCAGCTCAGTGCATCGTGACCACCTAGAGGGGTGGGAGGGAGAAGCAAGAGGGAGGGGATATGGGGATATATGTATATGTATAGCTAATTCACTTTGTCATACAGCAGAAACTAACACAACATTGTAAAGCAATGTACCTCCCCTCTGGCTGCCTCTGGGCTGCCACTGCCCTGTGCCCTCTTGAGCTGAAGAGACCCAGAAACCCAAGCCTCTTTTTTTTCTTCTTCTTCTTTTTGAAACAATTCCAACACATAGGAAATGTGAAAATTCAAAGACAGTTACAAAATCTTGTGGTATAATTTAATTGTTTATAAGTTAACCCCTTTTAAAAATGAGTCCACAAATAACATGTTTATTTCAGGAAACAGTTTGTATAGAGCAGTGTACATTATGTTTTAAGAAATGGAAAATCACTACTAGGTGCAATCCATAATTAAACTCACAGATAACTGTTAAAAATTAACATTTTAAACACCCCAAATTATAATAACTTGATGAATAACTTCCTTTGGGAATCCAACCAAATTTGTACGTATGAGGCCCAAGTCAAATGGTCCCCTGCTTCCCCTTCACCAAGCTCTGGCTACACCTTTTGTGCAGAGAAAAGACTGGGCACATGACTTGGAATTCTGGTTGCTTGTCTGAACCTTCATTATAGGGGGGGTCAGAGTTTTCCTCATAGAGAAAACTGCTGGGTACTTTCCTAGCCTCTTATCCACCCACCTCTTCCAGGCCTGGCTTGTCACTCACTACCTTCTTGAGACTATCCATTTCCATACCTGCCCCAGAGCAGATGCCCTCCTAACACTTCCTCCCTCTTTGGTCCTCCTCTTGGGAATAGTATTTCCCAGACCAAAAGATAGCAGGAGGCCATGGGGAAAGAGAAGTAAGTTAATATTTATTGAACACCTACTATGGGCCAGGAACTGTCCTGGGTGCTTCATCTGCATCATCTCATAACAACCGTAAACCTAGTATCTGTCACCATTTTTTTCATGTGGGGGAAACATGCTTGGAGAAATTAGATATGTAAGGCTTCCAAAGTTAAACAGCTAGTTAGTGGCCAATGCTGCATGTGTTTTCTGTCATCCCCATGAGACTGAGAAGGAGGTCAGGACGAGCGGCTCAGATGGAGATGAATCTGCAGGGGATTCTTTCAGTCTGTGGCCACGTCTGGTCCATTTTATTAAGCCCAGCAACTCTTAAGCATGAACTCTTCTCTCTGACTCCCTTCCCACGGCTTTACTTAGTTCAGGCCTTTGTTAGCCTCTTCCTGTGGTACAGTCCAGACTTTGGAACCTGCTAGCTTAGGCTTCAATGCCAGCTTTACCTTTTACTGGGTGTGTGACCTTTGTCAAGTTGCTTGCCTTTGTCTTACCTCAGTTTCCTTATTTGTAAGACGGAGATAATGACATCTTTCTTAGGAAGGAGAATTGTGAGGTTGAAATGAAACCACATATGTACTTATAGATCTCATCAAATCCCGTTCTCTCCCTTTTGCTTGGACTGCCTACTGATTCATCCATGCTACAAATATGTACTGTGCACCCACCATGTGCCAGGCATTCTTTTGGGCACATAGGATAGACCTGCTTCCTGCACTTGGAGAATTAGAGTGCATGGGGGAGACAGGAAATAAACAACGAGAAGCTAGATAAAAATATAATTTCAGATGGTGCTAAATGCTGGAAGAAAATAGAGCAAGGTCAATGGATAGAGATCTTTGGCTATCTTGTTTCCTCTGCACAGAATGCCCTGTCGCCACTGTGGAACTCTTACCTTTCAAGACCCCCTTCAAATGATCCCCCGCCCCCGTCTACGGCCATACCACCCTGAACGCGCCCGATCTCGTCTGATCTCGGAAGCTAAGCAGGGTCGGGCCCGGTTAGTACTTGGATGGGAGACCGCCTGGGAATACCGGGTGCCATAGGCATTTTGCCTCCCGCTGCGGCTCCGCCTTCTCCTTTAGTCGCCCGTGGCGGTGGCCGCCAGCTCCGCACCCCCGACGGGCACCGCTGCAGGCCCCACCTCCTCCGGCCCCTCCCACCACAGCGCGCCAGAGGGGGCGCTCTATGCGGCCAGAAGGCGGCCCTGCAAGGTGGCCGCACCCCAGACGCTCCCGGGGTGGCTGGCCCGGACCCAGACTCCGCCGCGGGCCCGGGTGCTGTCCGTGCGGCCCGCGAACCCCTCGACCTGCACCTGGCCGCCCCCTCCGGCGCCCTGCCCCGGCGCCGCCACCTGCCCGCGGGTGTGGCTCTCCACAGCTCCCTCTGGATAAAGGCCCCCCTCCGCCGTTTCGCAATGGCCGGGGGCGGGAGTGGGAGCAGGGGCCGGGGCCGCTTCCCCGGGCCTGCCGGCCACCAGGGCGGGTGGTAGGTGTAGACGGTTGCAGGTGTAGACGGTTGCAGGTGTAGACGGTTCGACAGAACCACTTTCTAGGCTCTTGTAGCCAAGTCATGGCCACCAGTCAGACTGCATCCTGGCCATCCTGCAGGGCACAGAGCTCAGTAAAGGTAGGTATCCACCCCTTCTACAGCAATGTCAGTGGGCTCTCCGGCTTTGGCGAGTTAAGGACCCGGCTTCCATACCCTGCCCCACATGAATGTATAGCCCCGCCTGTTCCCTACAGATAAATACACACAAGATAAATGCAGCCCTCATGCCCTCTCCCCATCCTGTCCCGGCAGAAGGTGGTGGCAGAAATGAACCGCCTGGGCATGATGGTGGACTTGGCCCATGTCTCGGATGCTGTGACACGGCGAGCCCTACAAGTGTCACAGGCACCGGTCATCTTCTCCCACTCAGCTGCCCGGGGTATGTGCAAGAACACTCGCAATGTTCCTGATGATATCCTGCAGCTTCTGGTGAGAGACTGCCCTGGCCCTCAAACCTAAAGCAAGAGATTCAAACCAGGAGCCCTTGAACCTGAGCCTCTTCTCCCTCCATTTCCTCAAACGCCAGGTTAAATATCTTCTGCCCCCAAAACCCACGGTCCACAGCCCCTGAACTCTTCAGCCCTAGGTGGTAAGATACTCCTCCAAACCCGGAAACCCAGGGCCAACACACCACCCAGACCAGGGCTGCGGCTCCTCCATTCACACAAACCCAGAGAGGAGACGACTCTGACCTCAAAGCCAGGGCTGAACACCTTCCTCACAGGGGCCGAGAGAGTGAGCAGGCAGCTGGCTGTGCTGGGGGCCAAGCTGACTGTCCACGGGTCCGCCCCTGCAGAAGAAGAACGGTGGCAACGTGATGGTGCCCTTGTCCGAGCGGGTGCTGCAGTGCAACCCGTTAGCCAACGTGTCTACTGTGGCAGGCGAGCCTCACCCTGGGCTCTCTGAAAACTCGGATTTGGAGCTGAAGCTGGGTCCAAATTTAGGGAGGACTTCAGAAGAGCCCCAGTGGTTTGACCCACCTATTGGCAATAGGTACAGCACCCAAAAACCCAAGAATGGACAGTACACAGCACCTTGGTGCCACGTGGAACTGGAGCCACAGAATCAAAACTGCGATACTGATGGGTATCAGGGAGGCTGTCAGACACTGCTTTAGGTCAAACACATAAAGAAAATATCCACTATCAGAACCGTTGTTTGACTGACTTTTTTTCACATCTTTCTGACAAAATTCGTGAAGTTGTGAGTACCTCAAGCGTCATTACACTTCTGTTCAAGATGTAATCTCTGGCTCACAATCATTGTTTAGCTTCTGTATATTGCAGTGTACATGAAGGTCTGTATTAGTCTGGTTGGGCTGTTATAGTGAAATACTATAGACTGAATGACTTAAACAGCAGAAATTTATTTTCTCACAGTTCTGGAGGGTGGAAGTCCAAGATTAAGGTATTGAATACCATAAGAATTGGTTTCTGGTGAGAACAATCTTCCTGGCTTGCTGATGGCTGTCTTCTTGCAGTGTCCTCACACGGCCTTTCCTCTACGAGCAGAGGGAGAGAGATCTCTGGAATCTATTCCCCTTCTTATAAGGACACCTTCTTATCAGTCCCTGTCAGATTATTTCCTCACCCTTATGACTTCAGTTAACTTCAGTCACCTCCCTAAAGGACCTATCTCCTATCTTCTACAGTCAAATTAGGAGGGGCTTCAACATATAATTTTGGGGGGGACACAATTCAGTCCATAACAACAACTTAAGATAGCTTTCTCTGATTTTCAGTCTTTCACTAATACCTCCCTCTTTGTCTACGAATTATTCAAGTTTCCTTAAAATTTTTTTTGATTTTCTTACATTATCCCTTCCCTTTAAATGCTGTCTTCACTTCTTAATTGGCATTTCTTGCAAATGAAGGCACCTTTCCTCACAATGTATTGATTACTCTCCCCACTGTAACACAGCGTCTTCTCCCATGACTTTCCTGAAATGGTTCCATTTCTGTTCATAAAAGTTTAGTCATCCAATCAGATGGTTTATTTTCAGTTCCCATAGCATTTTGCCTTTGGGAAACAACTGACTCCATTAAATGGTGCTTCTTTTCAAACTACCTTCCTTTATGTTTTATAGCAATCTTATGATTTCTGTTGGCATACCACCTAGCTTCTTTCTGATCATTCTTTTTATTTTTATTTTTCAGTTGTTTCTCTCCTCACTCCTTAGCGTTAGATACTACAGACAGTTGGCCTTCTTCTCATCTCTTATATACTCTCTCTCTTACTCCAGCAGCTTTGCTTACCATTTAATATATTATCTGCCAGGCGCCTTCCATCTGTTACCAACATCTCTCCCTCTGTCTTTGTCATTTCAGCCTTCGCTATGCTCTCTGAGCTCTCACAGGCAGATCTATTGAACACAGGAATCTCAGTGGAAAATACGAGTACGTTATTTCTCTACTGAGTAAAGCCCTTACAGATCACATGGTCCTGATCCATCTTGCAGCCACGTCATCTGGACTATTTGACCTCCCATGTCACAATAGCAGAGGACCAGACAAGAGGGACACTGGCTCCTAATGACCTCAGCTCAGAAGTGATACACTTGATTCTGCTTCTTTGCCACTGGCCACAACGAATCAAAGGAAAACAGTTGAACTACAAAGGAGGATGAAAAATGTAGATAAGCACATAGGATATTTGATGAGCACTATCTCGAGGTGACATCACCTCCCATCAAACTTTTATTTCACAGAGAAAACACAGACTATAAAGCAAAAACACCCCAAACTAACTTTTTCTCTTTACGTCCAAGAATAGCTTTTCGACATAGTTTATCAATACCTATTCTCACTTCCTCAGTATCTTCCATTCATTTTCCCACCTCATTGGGATTGTTAAGGTTTTCCTCTTTAGCGATTTTATTTTGGCCCCCTCCCATTAAAAAGCTGCCCCCCTCCCATTAAAAATTACTCTTGCTTGATGCCAAGTAATTCTCTAGTTACCTTTTCTCTCTTCCTAATTTCACAGTGCAGTTTATCAAAAATTGTATTTATTCTCATTGTCTGTATTTTCTTATCTTTATGTACCTCGTGACTCACACAATTTTGCTCTTTTCTTCTTACTTATCTGCACTGGAATTGCATTCACCAACATTTAATTTGTGATTAAATTGAGTGAATGTTGTTTGGTCATTACGTCACCTTTCAGCAATATTTGATTTTGTTGATCAAACTTGTCATCTCAGAAAAATCTTTCACCTTAACAACAGTAGCATCTTAACCTGCTACTTCTTCCTCCTGCCTCTGGACATCCTTATCTCTTTCACTGGGCACTCTCACTTTGCCCTCTGCCAAGAGATGTGTATTTCTCAGAAGCTCTCTTCTGCCCTTGATAGATGGTCTCATCTACTCTTGTGATTCCAGCCACCATATATATCACAGATCTTGACCTAAAACGTACATAGCTCTCTCTCCTGAGTCTCTTACAAACTTAACTAATTGCCAACTGAACAACTCTGCCCAA
This sequence comes from Mesoplodon mirus, assembly GCF_964341445.2. NCBI lineage: Eukaryota > Metazoa > Chordata > Mammalia > Artiodactyla > Ziphiidae > Mesoplodon > Mesoplodon mirus. The sequence continues at coordinate 145,742 of NW_028295135.1, read as the reverse complement.
ATATAACATGGACACTTAAAATTAATTATGTGATGTTACTGAACGATTAATTTTACCTTCAATACTTACTTCCACTATTCATCTCTCTACATCATTTATACCACCGCTATTTGTACACTTGTCCAAGTTGGATACTGGGGGAACACTGAAGACTCTGGACTCTGACAACCCTCAGAATGGGAGAAAATAGTTGCAAACGAAGCAACTGACAAGGGATTCATCTCCAAAAAATATAAACATAAATAAATTTGTAAACTATATAAGCAACTCATGCAGATCAATATCAAAAAAAAAAACAAATACCGTATAATATCACTTATATGTGGAACCTAGAAATATGGTACAGATGAACTTATTCGCAAAGCAGAAATAGAGACCCAGATGTAGAGAAGAAACACATGGATACCAAGGCGGGGGGAAGGGGGGGATCAATTTGGAGATTTGGATTGACATATATACACCAGTATGTATAAAATAGATAACTAATGATAAACTATGGTACAGCACAGGGAACGCTACTCAATGCTCTCTGGTGACCTAAATGGTTAGAAATATTAAAAAGAGGAAATATATGTATAGGTATAACTGATTCACTTTGCTGTACAGCAGAAACTACCACAACATTGTAAAGCAACTATACTCTAATAAAAATTAATTTAAAGGAATAATAAAACTCTGGACTCTGTATAATCATCCCTCACCTTCACAATTAGTTCAGTAACCAAGTACTCTCTAACCTAAATTCCTACTATCTCTCAATATTGTCTACTTTTATTCAAGCCTCTTGCCACGACTTGGTTCTGAGCTACATTTTCTCTTATTTATGGAACATAAACCGTCTCTTAACTTTTAACAGAATAAATCTTTTAACAGAATAAATATTCATTGAGTACCTACAACACTGGTAAATAAGGACATTGTTCACATGCAGTTTACAATGTAGTAGGGGCAATGAACTATAAAATAGAACTATACCTCTCATAGGTAACTGGACAGCCAAGTTTTATAAGAACACGTAGAAAGGGAATTTAATCTCTAATGGAAGTCATGAAAAGCCAGAGATTCAATGTTTATTTGGAAACTTGTATGATGAGAGTGCATTAACCAAGGATTGAATGAGTAAAGTATGATACAAATTGATGACATTACCTGGAGAAAGTTCAGCAGTAAGAGAAGTCTAACCCTGAAGTCTACTGAGTATTGCTGAAAACTTATGGAAGAAGGAGATGCTAAGTAAGGATAGAGAAAGCAGATGAGGGTGGACTAGTAGGCAAGAGCACAGTGCTTGAAGCCTTTTCCCCAAAATTAAAGAGAAGCTATCAAAGAGCTCTAAGCCATTGAGTGAAATTTAGGTTGCAATGCAGAGAATAAACAAGACAGAAATAATACTGGAGTCAGGGAAAAAGTGAACTGGGATGTTACATCCGAGTACGAAATGTAAAAGATATGACAATGGACATAGAGAAGAATGGACATATATGTGTGTGTGTGTGTGTGTGTGTGTGTGTGTATACATATATACACACATATGTGTGTATATATATGTGTGTGTGTGTGTATATATATATATATATATATATATATATATATATACACACACACACACATACATATATATATATATAGTATAATTATGACAACTCCTAGGGATTGTTCCAGAGTTTAAGGGAGGGGAGAAGAGTAAAGAATGACTCTCAGTTTCTTGCTTGGTTAATTGGGTTAAAACAGTTTGCAATAAAAAAGATTTAGCTTAAGTCATTTAATCATTTTAAGTGCATTCTGAATCCTATACAAATAAGTTTGAGAAATTTAAGAAAATTGTGTTTCCTTAAGTTTTGCATATCTTTTGTTATTCCATGTAAATTCCCTTCTTTTTCATATGATTAAAGAAAAGTTATGGAAAAAATAAGAGAGAAATGAGAGAAAATAAGATCTTATGAAAAATTATGAATGATCTTTATCTGTTTTTGTGCTTACTGTAATTTCTTACTGTTTATCTCTCTATATACATATTCTGAGATATCTTCTCAGACCTGCTGAATCAATCTGTGAGGAGTAAGTTTAACTAATCACTCAGATGAACCTAAAATTGGTTCATCTACAGGAATAACCAACATAAGAGAGTAGTCACGGTAGTCTCAAAATTAGAGAAGACTTCCCAATTATTCCCATTATGTCCAAGAGAGAATATGAGCAGGTACTTCAAGTATCCGAACTTCGTATGATTAGATTCTGCAAAAGCATTTTAAATAGGAAAAATACATAGAAGAAAGGTTAAGACAAAACTTCCCCAGGATAAAATGGATCCCATATTTTCACCAGATGCCTTTACTCAGGAAAAAGAAATGTTAAAGAATTGTAACAGTATCCAACCTGGAAAACAAAATACAGAAATTTTCACCACTAAGCCTGAGCTCTGTACAACTCTGATTTAGTGTTTTTTCAAGCCTTACACCGCAGTCTCTATTTTTAAAATATTTATAAGTAACCCATTTTGTAGGAAAACACCTAACTTTCATCATAAGAATTATGACACTTTATACTTTTATTCCAGCCTAACTTTTATACTCTATTTTCTACCATTTGGCAACTTATACCCTACGCTCTAGTCAAAAAAATCTCATTTACAATCACTTAAACATATTGTGTTGGTTCTCAAGTCCAGGATGTTCCTTCTGCCTGGTATGCCCCTGACCTTCTCTCCACGTGGAACATTCCTACTGACATTCAAAACCTAATTCCAAACCCCCTCATTGTTGGCATCCTCTTTAATATCCCCTATTAGCAGGGTTAGTGACTCCAAGTTCTGTTTTACAAAGTTACATTTTTATGATCTATTTATTTAATAGCCTCTCCCTATTTGATTGTAATGAGTTGTTTATGCATCTCTCACACTCTCTTTTGAGTTCCTCTGGCCTTTATTTTTTCTTTTATCTCTTACCCATAAGCACAGTGCTTGCCCCATAGGACGTGCTCAACGTGTTGGCTGAGTGAAAAAAGACACCTTTTAGCTCTAATCATTTGTGAAATGTCATTTAAAATGCCATCAGATTACCCTTTGTTTCCTAACTTAATTTCTAGTACTATAGAATGTACACTCAGAACACCGTCAGTGGCCTACAGAAACAGTGTTCTCACTGGACTTCCATGCATATAGTCAACCCCCTTATAACTTTCTCTGGCATACAACTGCCAGACATGTTATTAAAAGAAAATGATGTACCAACCCCTCACCTATTGGAAAACTTCCAGAAGCTCTCCATTCCTTATTGTATCTTTTCTACTTGATTTTTCAAATACCTCTGTCTTACTTCATCTATTCAGAACTGGCTTTTCTACCTTTGCTTTCATTTTCAATTTCATTCATATCATTATCTGCACTTACCCATAGAACCTAAGCATATTTCAGTTTCTTATGCAAGTTTCCTCACTAGAGGTCAAAGGGGCAAGGACTATTGTGATAAATTATTAAATAAATAGACGATAGGACTTTGTTCTATTGGTCTGGGAAAATTACTACCTGAAACAAAAGAATTCTGGAAACTGAAGGGGTCAGACCAGTCAGCTTTGTTTACTTCAGACTCAAATCAATGTCTTGTCTTTACCTGAGCTCTGGTTACATTTAGAAAAAAGTACTGTAAATACAGTGAATGAGCAAGGCCACTATCTGAGACGTGTCTGGGTCCTTAGTATAGTAACTGAGGGAATGGTAAGCATTGGTCAATGTTTGCTGATTGATGACTCAATAGATCTGGTTAAGCCTCACCATCAGAATTCCAGATTTTTTAACAAGCTTCTCAGTCTTTTCAACCCAAAGAAAAAACTAAAGAAAACCAGATGACAAGAATTTCAAATTGTAAAATATCCCGATTGTCAAATTTAAATAGGGATATCCTGTGCAATGGAGAGGCTGGCTGGTGCCAATTTCACATTTTGTTCTCTAGTGTCTGGACGAAGCCTGCTCTGCCAGTGAGCTGACAGGTCGAGAGCACTCCAGCTTCCACAGACACCCGAGAACTTTCTATTTTTCATGGTGTTCCTACCTTACCTAAGGGAAGGACTATATTCACAATGAAAAGAGTTATGATTCATCACCAGTAGAGAGATTCTTCCACTTTCTGGGTGCCCACGTTAAAAGTCTGGTATAGTCAACACTCCCTCTAACGTAGATCATGTATTGAAATGAGAAAACTATCACCTAATATGGCCAGAGAGGTGAAGGGACTTGGCCCAGCTGAGCCCAGGAGACACCACTAATTCAAAACCTCAACCATTAACGTAGTGATTGTGATCAAGGAGACTTACAGCACCTAAGAGATTCAAAGAGCATATTAATCCACCTCTGGCAACACTGCCAGTTTAAAAGAATGATTAACCTTCTCTCCCACTTGATTCAACCTGGCTATGTATTATACCACTCTAAATGCTAGCAGACTCTATGCTTATGGCTTCCATTAGGTAGCACTTAGTATACATGAAAACTTTCTTCAAGAAGTAATTACTTTTGAAACCATAAACATTTCAGTTGGGAAAAGTGAAAAAGAAAGGAGGTGCAAGTAAAGGGAACTAGGAAAAAATAAGAAAATACCCTCAAATATAAACATGTTGATTCAAAAGATAACTTAATGGGGATTTAAATGATACTAGGTGAGCATTTATTCTGTTTCTGCTTTAAATAAAGCATTCTGTTCTATTTGTTAGGTGTTGTACTTGTTTAGTATCTAATGTCTGTTAAAAACCTCTCGAAAGAGATGTATTCATTCTGGTATCCTAAGCACCTATCTGGATGAAAAGCACAAGCAATGGGAAGTCATGGGGCATAAAGGACCTTGCAAAGGCTCTGAAATCCATCTCTTACTTATGGCCTTTGAGACTCAGCCTCCTCCTCTATGTAGTGTTCATAAAACTTAGTGGAGATAGAACACTAGGGACACAGAAGGTCAAAGGAGGTATTTACTACGACTTTCCAAATATCTTCCTTTAGGAAAACAAATATATTTTATTTGCAATGAGGCTTTCTTGTGAATTTTATTCTTCTAAAGAGGAATATTTTTAGTGAACAATTGATTCGTTTGCCTCCCTGTGCTACTTTATTGACAATACTCAGGTAGGGGTGGTTTTCCCTCAAGCAGTTACCTCCATGTGATTTGTATATCAGACCTTCCTAAAAGCATGTTTTCCTGCTCTTTCGTTCCACCCCATCCCAGCTCTACTTCAAATATTGTGATCCTCTATTAAAATGCACAGAACCCTGGGAAAATAAGGAGAAGCAAAATGTTTGTCACTGCCAGCTCTGGTATGCATATATCAGAGGCTAAATTATAACTGATGAAGACAGAAATGGGACCCGTATCTGTCTGACTTCAGAAACCAGAAGTGTAGCTACTACAAGCTGATGAATGGGAACTCAGATCAAGGCCTAGAGTGGAGAGGAGTCTTCTGATCAGAAGGGGAAAGTAAACAAAGGGCAGCGTTTAATTATTTAATAATAAGTAAGAGAATGACTAGGGTGTTTTTACAGAACAGGATATAATATTGAAATAAAATCCCCCAAAGTGACACAGAAACATAATGCAATCCTCTTAAGCTACAACCCTTCCTAAACCAAACCATACCATTCTCTTCACACAGCCTGGAAAGTCAAAAGAAAGGGGATACTGATCTGCATCACACTGGCATTAGAAGCAGATCTAGTTTTAATGAAGTATTACTTCATGGGCTGAAGTTTCCCCCCAAAAAGGGTAAGCTTTTTTCTCAAGAAACATCACTGTGTAATAATCAAGGAGCCAGGGATGGTGGTATTAATTGTTCTAAGTACAGGGATTTCTTTTGCAGAAAGAAGTACCAATCAGAAAGAGAACTGACCAATAATTACTTAACAAAACTGCTTCAGAAGTAGATTTCTAAATCTACTTTTAGACTGATAGTTAGAAAAATCTTACTAAGTTTATTCATTTAGAGGAAATCTGTGCAAGCCTCTGAAACCAAGAGGTATTGTATCAAAAGAGATAAGGTCACTAGACACTTATGTAAGAGCTACTTCTTCCTCAAATGGCCACCATTAAGAGGAGAAACTATTTGCTGTATTTTCTGACTATTACGTTACCAAAAAGTAACAATGCACCTTTAGGAAACTAGTATGAAAGAAAAACATAATAAAATTTTTTGCAGGTGACTCTTTGATCTCATAGGTGTGTGTTAATTTTCCAAAGTTGGCACTGGATCCTGCCTTTACAAAATGCTCCTTGAAATATCACATTGAAAATCTTCTCTTTTACTCCTTATTGTAAACACTGTGTACGTTTTTAAGAAGACCAATAAAAAATATGGACTATGGGGCTTCCCTGGTGGCGCAGTGGTTGAGAGTCCGCCTGCTGATGCAGGGGACACGGGTTCGTGCCCCGGTCTGGGAAGATCCCACATGCCACGGAGCAGCTGGGCCTGTGAGCCAGGGCCGCTGAGACTGTGTGTGCAGAGCCTGTGCTCCACAACGGGAGAGGCCACAGTAGTGAGAGGCCCGCGTACCGCAAAAAAAAAAAAAAAAAAAAAAAAAAATATATATATATATATATATATAGAGAGAGAGAGAGAGAGAGGGAGAGAGAGAGAGAGAGAGAGACTATGAAATTATTTTTCCAATAGTGAAATTGTGGAGAATACATCTTGCATTTCTACTGTATTCCCGCAAAAAGAGGAAGTTCTTTTCCACAAAGACTCTCATCAATGTTAACTCTGGGAGAGAAGTATTTGTAGTTGTCTCATGCTTTGTGGTGAGAGACTCGCACTTTTTCCCCTGTCTCTATTGTGGGAAACAGGGCACACTTTGGGCTGGGAATTCATGCTGTGGTCGGAAAAGAAAGAAACGAAAAATACCCTCATTAACACTGCTCTTTAACAAGTTCAGCAAATGGGCTTCAGGCGTTCTAAACAGCAGCAATTAAAAAATAACTTTAGATTTCATACATTTCTTCCAGTAGGATGAAAAGCTGAGGTATGTTAACTTTAATTTTATGGTTTGCGTGAATACCGAGTTCGATTACTCCCTGTCAAAGCAGAAATCAGCCTCTTACAGGGAATAAGTGCTAATTAAGCAAAACAGAGTAAGCATGTTATATGAAGTATATTTGATTCTTTCCTGTGCACTTTGGCTGCACAAGCTCTAACCACAGTTTCCGGAGGGACCATCAGTGCTCCCTAAGAATGCCAATGCAGTGTTCCGTCCAGTTAGTGGGGTGCAGAGACCAGTCAGAATGCTGATGCTTTCCACAAAGGAGATGGGGCTAGGGAGGCAAATGCAATCAGGGAGTATTAGCTCTGTCTTGTGTGCCTGCTACAAAACCGTGTCCTCTCAAGACTGCTCTATCCCTTCTTTGCTTTATTCGTGTATGTGTAAGTTTGTATATGTAAGCTTTACAAGTCTCTCCTAAGAGAAAACTGAAAATGCCCAGGAAAAAGACAAAACTGCTTCAACAGAGAAAGGTCTCTCTGTTCCAGTTGAAGAGGATATAGAGTTAATAACAGGAAATATCCATCCCCTGAAACTCTATGAAACATGGATGCTTCCACAATTTACTCAAGGTCTCACTGACCAGGCTATAAGTAATTTTAATTATTATTTCTTATGGTTATGGTTGATAAAAAGTCTCAGTGGTATGCTAAAAATCTTTAACACTTGTTGACCTTTTTTCTTGATAGCTTTCCTCCTGCCAGGCTCCAGCCAACAGTAGCAGTAACAGATATCCAGATCTTAAGAGGATAGAAGTATAATGGTGCACTGAATATGGAAAGGAAGAACCAGTAATGGTTCCTATACATTCATAACGCGAATCAGCATCAAACTAAGCTTCCCCAAGAAGAAGCTGACAGCAAATAGTTCCTCCTCTTAATGAACTGAGGAAACAACTTTGAAGTTATCCGTAGCCACCGCTTCTGAAGCAACCAGTAGCTTTGCAACTATTAGTTTACTTGTATTAGGTTAATTTATATTAGAGTTTATTTAATGCAATTGCTCACAAATTTTAAACCATTTTGTAGAGTAGTGTTCTGTATCTGTTTAAATGAAATGCTTTCCTAAGCTCAAAATCAGTGTTTTTATGTTGTGTAAATTATGAAATTACTGTGAAATATCTGGTAAACTTGATAGGAAACCCCAGATGTCAGCACTTTGCTGGGCAGGAGTTAAAGTGGCCCACACCATTAGCCCTCATCAGGAGCAGTAGCAGTGGGCTAAGTCATAAGGGCACGCCCGTCCATTACACTCACCCAGGATACTGTGAGTGAGAAACAAAGGGCAGTCAGACAGGGACCTCTATGCTCAGATTCCACTGCCAAGAAATGGCCTAAGTCAGCTCTTGTTGTTGAAGAAAATAACCCTTTAGGAATCAGACTGAATCCTATTTTAAGTTTTAGAGGAAGAAGGATACTATTTAAACATTGATGAAATGTGCCTCTCTTTTTATATCAGCATAGAAATTTATTTGAATTCAAAAGAATATGGTTATATTTAGCATAGTGTAATAATTATCTAAAGCACATATCATCGTTGGCTCTGAAACAGTTCTAAAGATGTCATTCTTTTGAAGTCAAAAAATATGCAGTAAAAATGGACAAGGAAGCAAAAATATGAAAAAAACAAGTTTGCTGAGTATGGGAAGTTGTTACAAGAGGGGCACAACAAGATAATGTAACAGAGTCCAAATTACATAACATGCAGCAAGGAGTTCTCTTGCTTTAACAACTCCTAGAAATTAAACCAGTAATCTCAATGCAAGAATATCACCACTGGGTTATTTAACAGGACAAATTTTCTGAGGGACACAGGTAGTAATTCACTCTACTTCCCCTTTCTCTAATATCTTTTCTCACACCAATTTCTTTTCTTTCCTCGAGGATAGATTTTATCCTGTTGAAAACAATTTTAGTTTTATTTGTAAAGTGGAGTAAATAATATCCTGAGTGAAGTAGGCAGAGTTTTAGCTGAAGATGCTCAGGAATCAAACTTTTGAAAAAGGCCAATCAGCTAGCTAGCTAGCAGTTACCATCAGTGGCTTGCAGAAAAAAAAATTACAGATGATATGTTTGCTAAATAGATAAAAAGAATAAGCAGTTTAGAATGGGCGAAAAATCCCAGGATCTACTGTGACCTAGACCAGAGGTGCCTAAACTTTTTGGAACCAGGGACCGGTTTCCTGGAAGCAAATTTTTCCAGGGAGGGGGGGCGGGGTGTGTGAGGTTCAGGCGGTAATGTGAGCCATAGGGAGCAGCAGATGAAGCTTAGTTGGCTTGCTTGCGACTCACCTCCTGCTGTGCAGCCCGGTTCCTAAGAGGCTGTGGACTGGTACCCGTCCAAGGCCAAGGGGTTGGGAACCCCTGACCTACACACTCAAAAGCAGACAGTTGACCTTTGATTAAGCCCATTTTCCTGTGGAGTGAGCCATAAGGGGCTCCAAGACACAGTTTGGTTTCAATGTTTCAGTGTTCACAGCCAGAGGGCAAACTCAGAATGTCTCCTCCTCTTGCAAAAACTGGACCACGGATGAGAAGTCTTTTTTTTTTGAGTAGCCCTTCACGCACAACATCCCTGCAGATCTGATGGGCTTGACTGCCCAGAAGGACTGGGCTCTTCGTGCTGGTAGCAGAGTCTCATGCTAATCCCAGATCCTTAGCCATTATAGTGTTGCTCCGAATCCGCCCTGATAGTAATTAGCCGAGGGAACTCCATCCATCACCCCAGGTACAGGATTATAAGTGTCACTTGACCAACATTGTCCTGAGCTCGTATTTAGGATTTTAGCCAAGAGTTTTGGGTCAAGCCCTAACCTGAGTCCCAGATTCATAGCTTCAGCAGTTCCAATCCTACTAATAGCTAACAGCAAGTTTGTGCAGATCTTCGAAGCCTGGCCAGTCCCAACAGCTCCACGATGCACCACATGGGAGCCCATGCACCACAGCAGCTCAACCCCTCCCATCCTAAGTGTGAGGTTGCCAGATCGAGCCATTCCCACACTACCAGAAACAGGGGCATCCGTGAAAACCGCTCCCATTTTCTCAACTTCTTTGGCCAATTCTCCGAAAACCATAGGATCAACAGTACTGGAATCTATTAATGGTGAGTCTTTCTTCACTTTTTTTTTGAATTCCATTTGCTCCACAATAAGCTTCTAGTGCATTGATGCATTGTAATAATTCTGTCACCTTTTTCGGCTACATCCCCTGCAGAAGACACTACAGGGTTCATCTGCATCTAGAAGCTCTTTGCATGAATCAGGGAACACATCAACAACGGTGAGTGGCTAGCCATGTTTCATGAGCTCTTTTGCCACTGGACTCCCCACGTTGCCTACTCCAATGAATCCAACTGGAGTCTTGGAAGCTACTGACCTAGAACACAGCGCTGCAAGGCTGGCCACCACTGGCTGCTGCAGACGACTCCCTGCACCAGAGGCCGGAGGTGGCTCCACGGAGACGGAAGGAGGCTGCCACGCTGCCCGCGCCCCTCCTTCTCACGGTGACCTCCTCGACTCCCGGCTCACCCACTGGCTGCTATAGGGTGCGTGATGCGGAGGGCCGGCTCGGCTGTGGCGATTCTTAATACCTCTTTGGTACTAGGTTACACATACAGTTTCACCTAGTGAGCGACTTAACAGAAGGAATTTTTTTCTACGGCATTTTTGTGGCACAGCAGATAGAAGCGAGGTCACTATTTCTTTGAAAAACTGAATTAAAAATTTATAGAAAGTCATGATTCATTCTACAAATATGCTGAGTCAAAGAAACGTGAAAATTGATGCGATGGAGGAAGAGCGCTAGACTTCCCTGGTGCTCAACTGGCGCCTTTCTTCTGGTGTCAGAACATGGTTGTGTAACTCCTTTAATCCCAGTGGATTTTCCAAAAATTCCAGAATCTTCAGATTTTGGTAGCCCCTGTTTACTGCCTTTGCCCCCCTATGCCAAATCCCACCCCACCCCGCACACATTTATTTTTTACCAGTTGTCCTCCGGGGTGTTTTTCTTTATATAGTTATTGCAGCAGTTTGTTAGACTACTGACCCCCAGTGCAAATGCCCCTCCCCCCGTTTTCTCACCCTGTGTAGTTTTGTTCCACCTTGACCTGGGCTTGGTCACGTGACTTGCTTTGGCCCAATGGCATATCAAGAGCTGAAGCTTGGAGAGTACTCGTGCTTTAGGGCTTGTCCTCATGGAAACCTGACATGTTAGGAAGCCTGGCTAACCTAGTGGAGACTAGGCACAGGCCACAGCCAGCACCAATGGCCAGACATGTGAAAGCAACCAGCCCCAGTCCAGCAACCAGATGATGGCAGCCTCAGTAGTCACCTCAGGTGAAAGCAAGATAGATCCACCCAGGAGATCCCAGCCCATTCCGCTGATTCACAAATTGTGAGGAGATAAAGTGCCTGCTGTTTTAAACCACCAAGCTTAGGAGTAGTTCATCACACAGGAAGAGATATAACTATCTTTACTGTTAGATTATCTTCCCATTTTATACCATGTTTCCCCTCAAACGACTGTTCCTTTATCCAAGATTCTAGAAAAGAAATAACAACTGATGAGGCTGATAGAGCCTTAACATTTTTTATAAGTTTTGTAAACTTTTAAAATAACTGTTAATAAAATCAATATTTATTTGATCACAAAATTATTTTCTTCAGTTGCCTTAAGAAGTAATGCAGAATTGTACTAAGTTTATACATTTGGAGGCTCTAAAAATGTGTTATTCCTTGGATTCAAGTCCTAGTGTACTTTATGTGGGCATTCACGTTTGCAAAATGATTCCAGGAAAGTTGCGATTTCATTTTACAACTTTGGCCTAAGGAGTCTTATGATATTTTACCTGAGAAAAGGAACACATTAATTCCACTTTCAGCTATTAAACCCATGGCTTCCTGTATTTTCTAAATTCCCTATCAGTGAAGAAGACTATGTATAGCGTACAAGACCGTCATGATTAGGAGGAAGGTAGTACAGAAAGAGCCCATCAAATTAGGCATTGCCCAGTCACGTCAGTATACTAACGTGGTGAGCCACAGGCAGCTTGAAGCCTGGAAAAAAAGACAGATACAGTGTAATGATTATCCTAAGGATCCGGATAATGATTCCCATGATTTTGTTTTAAATATTAATGGCAGAGGATTCTGGGGAAATGGTGGTGGCTACAGAGAAGATTTTTATCCCTGAATATGCCACCCCTCCCCTAAATACACAACCCCCCACCCCCACAAAGAAGAAAGAAAAGCATCTAGGATAACAAGATCAAAAACCCACAGACAACATCTACAACAAGGTGTCCACATGAACTGCAACATACAGCCAGGTAGGAACAAATCAACAACAGGAAAAAGACCTACATATGTGTATCCCAAGGTGTGTGGGAGGAAGACGAGGGAAGGACTCTCTCTCTCTTTCAGGAGAGCCAAAGGTTACTATGGTTCACGAACTCACTGAGATTGAAAAACTCACTGAGAACAGGGGCAGAAACCGGGAGTGAATGTTGCAGGCTCCACTTTGCAGCTGAGTGCAAGAACTTTGAAATGTTCTGAGGATGCCAAGTGTTCTGGGGTCTGTGAAACCTTGACACCTATCAAACCAAAGCACCATCCCAGAACAAATCCCCATACTCAACAAGGACAGGAAAGAGGAGGCCTGGGTAAATGGGCATAGGAGGGCCGAGGAGGAAGATTTTAGAAATTTTAAGGTCATTTTTTAAAATTATGTTGTGGGGCTTCCCTGGTGGCGCAGTGGTTGAGAGTCCGCCTGCCGGGACACAGGTTCGTGCCCCGGTCTGGGAAGATCCCACATGCCGCGGAGCGGCTGGGTCCGTGCACCATGGCCGCTGAGCCTGCGCATCCGGAGCCTGTGATCCGCAACGGGAGAGGCCACAGCAGTGAGAAGCCCGCGTACTGCAAAAAATAAATAAATCAATAAAATTATGTTGTGAAAATAATAGAAGATAGTGAGCCCTGGAGTTCTGAAGCTAGAAATTATATTCTGATCTATGTTTCCCTCCTAAAGTGGAAACTTATTTCATTTAAAAATGAGTGACAGAAGGGTATTCCATTCACATCCTGTAGAAAATCAGTGAGAAAAAAAAAGAAAAAAGAAGGGTGAAAAGAAAGTTCCAGCAAATCCTGAAAACGTCACAGAAAGACACGTCCACAGAACAAATGAAATTTATTGCCTGATACTGCGGAAAAAGTAAAAGAAATTTTCAAAGGAATAGAAACTGGTTTTAAGAAAAACATAAAAGAAATTAGAAAAATTCAGAAATGAAGTGATTGGAGAATAGCAAGATTTGAAAAGGTGAAAAATTCAGTAAGTAATTTGTTTTAAAAAAATCATGTCTCGAGAGAAGGTTAAACTAGAAGGAACACAAGTTTGAATAAACACAGTGGATAATGTCTCCTTGGAGAAACAGCTGATTTCAAATCCAGCATAAGAAACGAACAAGATGTTCCTGTTACATCTTGTCATATAAGAGAGCTGGGAAGACTTCAAAGACTACTGTGGTTGTGTGGAAAGGACTCAGGAGCCAACTTGAACAGGATCCGTGAACCTAAGAGGGGACAATCTCTGCATCGATATTTATAACAACCTCACTGAAAACAACAACAAAGAAAGAAAATACCTCATTAGTTATCTTTGGAAGAGTCAACCTTTCTCTCTCTTGTTTTTTCTTTTTTTGTAAAACTGGTAAATAAAATAAAAGAAACATTTATTCTTCCTTTCCTAATTAAACTGTAACTCAGGGCAACCAAGTAGTTGATGAAATAATGTTCTAGCTAGTAAATGAATAATCATCTAGTTAGTAGAATATCACCATTTGGTACCCTTAATAAATTAATGGATCTAGACATTGATCATTAATGGCTGCAACGTCACAGTAAGACAGACACTTGATAGTTCCTTTTGGAATTCATCAATATTATCTATGAAGTAAACTTGACAAAAAAATCACACCTGAATTATGTCAGTGCTCTAGATCTATCTACCAACTGACAGTAAATACATGGGCCAAAGGAGCATGATAAATATATAAGCAGAAAGGGGATGCAATCAGCATAATCCAGACAATCAGCATAATCCAGACAGTTGGGAACCCTACTGGATGAATGCTTTGAATTCAAGGACAAATACTTGCAAGAAAAATGAGCAAATTGAGTTCTTTTAAACCTATACTTTAAAAGAAATTGTGTTTGGATCAGCAATCAAATAAATAATGGTTATTAAAATAAAAATACATTTATAGGACAATCAAGGAAACATGAACTGACTGGCTATTTGTTGATATTAAGGAATCATTATTATTTGCGGATGTGTGATAATGACATAGTTGAGCTTAAAAAGGGCAGTTCTTGCATTTTAGAAATATGGATACTGACGTTTTCACTGAGAAAAAGAAATCTGGGATTTGCTTTAAAATTGCTGGGGATGATGGTGGTAGTAGTAAGAGAGGGTGTAGAGAAAATCTATTGGCCTGAAATGGACATTTGATGAGAACAATGGATGAAAGTTTCTACTTCTTTCTCTTTATTTCTGTAGATGTTTGAAATTTTCCATACTAAAACATGTTTTATAAATGTAGATGGCTTGCAATGTGCTCTTCTGAGCTCTCAGAAGGCAAAAAGCCATTCTTAAATTAGGAGCTTTCTTCTCTAGCCAAGAATTCTAATGATAATTTTGTCCCAACTGGCCAGTGCACTCAGATTGCTCTGAGATCTGTTGGTGGAAAAAAAATCAGCACAAACAATAAAGAGGCTCTTCAGTCTTAGAAGAAAACAACAAAGAGTAAAGGCTGCTGCTAGGTCTGGGGCAATAGTGTAGTTACCAGTATAAGACAAAATATTAGTTTCTTCCAAAATCCACTTGCTACTACTGTGTATACTTTTGCAGCAAAGTATCTTTTCTACGTTGTCAGCATTAAAGTAAATTTACTATTTAGGTAGCATTTAAATTATCATATACTCAAAGCCTAGGCTGAAATGACATTAAATCTTATTTGGGCCATTGCAGTGTATTCTCCAGTCTTACTTGCTTTGTCTATAACTGTCGTAAAAAGGTGTGAGGAGATCTGCCAATATTAATGCCAGGATTCAAAATGAGTTCTTTGTAGCTTGCTTCCTTCAGGATCTTCTGCCCTCAGACCCATGTATTTACTTAATGCCTCAGATTATTGTATATGTCACATCTTTCCAACTAGAAGACAAGCTCCTTTAAGGGCAGTGACTAGTCTCATCAACATCGAATTTACTCCAACACCAGTGCTTTCAAATTGTGTGTTGCTTAGTATACGTCTGACCGTAAGAAGTTATAGAAACAATTCTACTCTAACTAAATAATAATGATACTGCTGCTACTATTTCTACTACTACTGCTAATAAAATGTATGAAATAGAGTATAAATGGGAAAATAAAGATCACACTGGAAATCCCAGACTATAAAATGAATGATCCCAAAGCCACTGGCCAATCCATCGACTGTAAACAGTTACTTGTGAATTGGTCAACATTTAAATGCGTAATTGAGAGAAGGGTTAAAACAAATTTTATTACCAAAAAACACAATTTTTATACCTACAATTTTTGAGCTCAACTAACCTGTAGTTTTAACAGAAATAGAGGAGATTCAAAGTATTCATTCAGTTTCCTAAGTGATCCATTCCCTATCTTTCCTTATGAAACAATCAGTTACAACTCTAATAATTTGTCAAGGATTCACCAATCTCTACTTCCTTTATTTTCCAAGGTTTGGTATCATTACAAAATCAAGTCCTTTGGCAGAATTTAATAGTTTCAAAATCCCTCATCAATATTATTCACTGGGATAAAATAATATGAAAATTTAACAAACACTGACTATGTGCTGAGAAATGATCCTTCAGTGATTCACTCAAGGTGGAGACTAGTATTCAGGCTGCACCTGAGGTAGAACTTGAATTCCAAAGTGGACCTTTAAACCACAGCTCATCTTCTCTTTTTAAAACCATCAGAAAGAAGAAGCCTGTTGCCTGACCTTTGAGATTCTGCAAAGAGACCATATTTAAGTCTTTTGTCCCTTTTAACTTCCCTAGTCCCCTTCTCTACTTTCAGAATAGTGATTCCCAGATAAGTACAATGAGTTCAAACAGTGTGGTTAAAGGGGTAATTAGTCTGCTCTGCAGCCAAGTTACTCACAGAATAAAAAAGTTGGCTTTCACAGTTGTTACCTTCTTCCTGGGCTTTGTTTAGAGGGGTCTCAGCTCAAGCAAGCAACCTGTCGGCAGCCTGAAATAACTCTGTGGAAATCTAATGGCATATATGTAAAATATGTCTATGAAACCTTTTATTCAATCTTAGGTGCATAATTTTACTACTTCTTTAGGCCTGGAAAAGGATATTCAGCTACAAAAGGACAGAAAAGAAAATGTGTATAATACCTCATGCCCTCCTCACACCCTAGAACCTTATTTTTACCCCTGTTTCATCAGAAAATGATGTATACTGTAAGAAACATTTTTAAAATTAGTTGATCAAATATTTAAGTGCACTAAGTCTCTGTATTTATTAAAGCAAATATAGTTACCTTTCTGTCCCTTTCTAAAAGAAAGCAAAAGATACAGTTCTTTTTTCTTAAGACTCAGGGTTTATGGATATTAATTATTACACTATATTGACACCCAGACATGTTTATAGGAGGCTTTTGAGACATACAGAGCTATTTATTCCCATACCAAATGGCACTTCTTTTTCCTCTGCCTTCTGCTTGTATTTTTTCTGTTGCGATTATATCCTACTGAGGCTGCTACATGTCTTTGTTTGAGTTGAGGTTCTAAAGGTAAGACTGTATAGTCTCCTTTTTACAGAATAATAATGGGTTTTATGACTGTTTGCCTTCAGAAGGCTCTTTTTCCACTCATTCTCATTTCATATCTATGGTGAGGTGTCGAAAACAGATGAGTTAGTTCTGAACTGGTGATATATAAATCAATTATTATTTGATTCATATTCAAAGCAGCTCCTCCTAAAATAGCGGCCTTCCTGCCTGTGGGATGTAGTCTAACCTACTGCCTGGATCTACACCCACCAACATCCATATTTTGTCTATTGTTACCTTGGACACTTGTAGGAACTGAGTGAGTTTCTGTTTCTATAGTGTCCATTGACAGACAAATGAATAAAGGAAATATGGCACATATGTAGAATGGAATGTTATTCAGCCTTAAAAAATAAGGGAATCTTGCCATTTGCAACAACTTGGATGAACCTTGAGGGCATTATGCTAAGTGAAATACGTCAGAGAGAGAAAGACAAACACTGCATAATCTCACTTTTACGTGTAATCTAAAAACGCTGCTCTCACAGAAACCGAGTAGAATGGTGGCCGTCAAGGGCTGGGGAGTGGAGGAAATGGGGAGTTGTTGGTCAAAGGGTATAACCTTCCAGTTATAAGATGAATAAATCCTGGGAGTCTGATGTACAGCATGGTGACTATAGTTAACAACACTCTATTGCATACTCAAAAGTTTCCGAGATAGTAGATCTTACATGTTCTCATCTCACACACACACACACACACACACACACACACACACACACACACAAGGTAATTAATTGTGTAAGGTCATAGATGTGTTAACTAACCTTATTGTGGTAATCACTTTGCAATATATACATGTATCACATTATGATGTTGTACACCTTCAACTTATACAGTGTTATATGTCAATTACATCTCAGTAAAACTGGAAAGAAGAAAAAGATTCACATGGAGAAGGGTGAGGCTGGTAGAAAAAAGCCACTGCCTTGAGCAGTACCGAGGTGGGCGGAAAGCCATGGGCCTCTATTAGCACTGCTGGGTAGGTTCTGTTCCCACATGTGGGAAGGGGGTAGGACAGCACAGCTGTGATCCTTATTGCAGACCCTAGGCAGCCTCAGGCAACTTTTCAAAGTTAGTTGCTGAAAACCAATAAATGAAATTATAAGGAAGAATTACATAAATGCCTTTATTCTACTTCTGGTCCTCTTGGCAACTTTTTCCATCTAAAAGCTGCACCCTGCAGTTCTCAAAGCAGGAACATTAACATGGATCAGAAGTTTCCAAACTTTTCATCATCAACCCCTACACCAAAAGAAAAGTTGAAATTTTATGACCCCTAGTATATGAAGTACCTTGTGTGTTTTTAACATTTATCAAGAGAACATTTAACAGTTACCTACTATGTGCCAAGAGAAAATAAAAATAAGACACAGACTTTCAATGCAGACTTTGTTCCGGTATTATTCTTCGTTTCCGGTATTATTCTTCGTTCTGACTTCAGTATAAGAACTATTGAGCTATTTGCTGTCCCAATAAGGGGATAAGCAGACGATTACAGAATCCTGTGATCTCTTCCCAAGTTTGCAACTATAGGGTTGGTCCTAGAATTGCTCAATAACTTTGTATTTTGATTTAAGGGGAAACTAAAAGAACTTCCTGTCCCAAAGTAACTCTGCTTTGTGGAGACTGGAGGTGCCCTGCAATTGACTCAAGATACTGTTTATTTGTTTAAACAGTTCAATGAGTAGTTTCTATTTAACAAGTGAGCACAAATCTTCACAACAGTACCTACCCCATGACATAGCTCAGACGAAAACTCTGAGGGAAAGGAAAACTATATGGGCAAAAAGTCCAGGTTCCATCCACTGTACATGGGATATTGATAGGCTTGTAAAACTTACAGGGGTACCTGGAGGTACCCAGGAGCCCTGGGTATTTAGTATACAGATCAGCAAAGGATGGTGGAAAATAAGACGACACCAGGTCAGGGGACAAATTAAGCAGGTGAAGCTGGTCCTTTATACTCTTTTCCCTTCTGATACACCACTGCTCTGTCATGTCCAGAATATGTTCTGTATCCTCAGTAGACCTACACACACACACACACACACACACACGTGTAGCACACAAACATGCACGCATGCATGCATGTACACATACATGGACTTCCCAGTCTTCTCAGTTAAAATTCAGCTTGTAGTAACTAAAGAAAATTTATAATGCTCTATATTTTATAGATTTTAAAAATACTTGCACTTTAAGAGAAAACTTTTCATGTCTGAAAATCCCTTCTCACGAAGGAAGTTATTTCTGATATTGGAGGTTGACAGTTTCACAGAGAAAACTTCAGGAGCACAGAGATATGCCTGACCCTCTCCACACGCACCATCTGGGGAGAATTCACCAACACAGAGGCTCAACCCCTCTGCTAAGTCAAAATCAAGTATCCCAACATCATTATTTCACAGAGAATACCCTACCTCATGTTAGGCATTCATATGTATTTTATTTGTTGAAGAGAGGAAGAAGATATAAAGGAGGGAATCATCCGAAATTACAGAGGACAGCATTTAAGTCAATATAGATATTTAAAATTAAGGTAAAATTAAATGATAATTTGAAATTATATGTGGAGTTTTATTTACTAAAGAATATTTTGGAAAGTTCAACTCCTATTTTCACTTATGTTTTCAGAGAAGGTATTTGGTCCAAATGAAGAATACCTTCAATTATTGTTCTTTTATTGCAAGCAAAAAAGGATTTATACTTCTTTTCATGAAATATGGTTGTTTGACAACAGAAGGATAAATATTTTATATTTTTAGAAACAACAGTCAGGCTACTGATATTCTTAATTAGTTTTAATAAATCTGAATGCTTCTTATCATCTACTCTTTAGCTTGTACCTGAGGAGTTGAATACCTCCGGGAAGATACGTGCTCCAGACCCGTAAATATGCAGTTCACAGAGCCCACCACCAGAGGGCAATAAAGAAGTCAAATCTTGAAACCATGGAGTGAAAATAGTGGGAGTTTAAATAAAAGCAACATTTCACAGTATGCTTTTCTGACCAACGTTATATCTAATAACTTAATGGATTGTATGTACATGGATTCTGAAAAGTCAGCAGCACACTTCACTGGTCAATTTCTATGATAAGGGGAACGTAATTGGAGTGTAGAAAAACAGTATACTTACATCTTAAAATTCCACCCCTACAGAATCTACTACTCACTATTGAAAAAATGGTAAGAAGAATAGCTTTCTGTGTCTCAGTCACCAGTTAACATTTTCAAGAGTAGAATTTATCTTCCTATGATGCTCAAATACACAGGAAAAATGCATATCTAGGACAATGGATAAACTCTATATGACATGTGAAAATAATTATTCAAATGGAAAAAGTAAAAGATCTACAAGGAACAGTTTTATATGCATTAGTGTGGATATATACATAAAGAGGCTCTAAGAAACATAAAAATCACTTCCAGGAAGTAATTTTAGGTAGAAGAGAATTAACATGGATGAGGAAGAAAAGAGAGTTGGTTTTAAGATAGTTTCATTTACTTGTTTTTTTGTGTGTTTATTTATTTGTTTTATTTATTTGGTCTTTGGAATATAAGGAAACAGTGGCTTTCACATCCGTATCCCAGTGGAACAAAGGGACCGAGGTCTATACTGGAGCCCAGCCATTGTTTGACTACCTTGTAATAATACTGGTGAAATACAGCCAAATCATTTGAACTACAAGCATCCTCTCTGACAATAATCTTAAGACATCAACATTATAAATTAAAGAAAGGAAAGAGAGAATACTGTTTTCTTTAGAGAGAAAATACAGATTCTGGATCAAATCAATAATGTCAGCAAACCTCACGGGTATAAAATATTCTGCTGCCTATCATTCAGATCATGCCTCTAGAAGAGGGAAACTGGGTGATAATTTCCCCAGATTTTATATTTAATTCAAATATTTTAGGTAAGAGGCATCTCTGGTAAAGCACTGTATCATTGATTTTTTCCAATAGGATAGCTCACAGGAGTTCCTCTTTCCTTCTCAAATACATATGGGGAAATGGAACTGGGTGTGGGTTAGAGGAACTATCTAAATAGAGCATAGTAATCAACAGTTTGTTTTTTAAACATAGAAATTTCTATTTAAATTGTTTCCAGAGACAGAAACACACAGAGACAATTCCATGTGACAACAGTGGAAGAGACCAGAGTGATGCAGCTGCAAATCAAAAAATGCCAACACCAGTGATTGATGGCCACCACCAGAATCTGGTTAAGACAAAGAAGGATCCTCCCCTCGAGGCGTCAGAAAGAACATGGCCCTCTCAACACTCTGAGTTTGATCTTCTGGCCTCTAGAGCTGTGATAAAATAAATTTCTGTTCTTTTAAGCTAACAAGTTTGTGGTATCTTGTTATGGTAGCCCTAGAGATAACGGTATTTGATTCCTGAGATGGCAACTGTATTCTGGCTATGTAATGACTATTCCAAGACGATCAACAGACACAAAGATAAAGAAAGGCAAAACTGAGACTAAGCCCAGTTCTTTTTATTCCCAGAATAATAAATGATTTTTTAATTAATTTACATCTCTTTGTCTAACCCCTCTGCTTTTCAAAAGACTATGTGCGACCAATCGAATATTAACATGTTATACTTTCCTTTTACTTCATCTCAAATTATTTCTAATTCCCCTTATGAGTTCTTACTTGACCCATGAATTATTTAGGAATATACTGTTTAATTTCCATTTGTGATTTTCAACAAATTTCTTTCTGTTAACGATTTCTTATTGCATTCTGTTGTCATCTGAGAGCACTCTTTGTATTGTTTATATCCTTTAAAATGTACTGAAATTTGTTTTATGGCCTAGCATACAGTATATCCATGTGCATTTGTAAAGAATGTATATTCTGATGCTGTTGGGTGGAATGTTTTATAGATGGCTGTTAGGTCTAGTTGATTGATAATGTTGTGCAAGTTTTTTTTTTTAATTTTCTTGTTGATTTTCTGTCTGTTCTGCTATTGAAAGAAAGGTACTAAAGTATCCAACTATTATTGTAGAACTGTCTGTTTCTCTTTTCTGTTGTGTTGATTTTGCTTCATTGTATTTTGAAGTTCTGTTGTTAGGTGCATATAAGTTTATAATTATTATACATTCTAGATGCTATAATCCTTTTATCAGTTTAAAATGTCTTTGTCTCTAGTAAACATTTTCATCTTAAAATATATTTTTTCTGGTATTTTCTCAGCCGCTCCAGTTTTGTTGTTGTTGTCTTGTTTTGTTGTGTTGTTACTGTTATGGTATATCTACTCCAACCCTTTTACACTTCACCTATATATTTTCTTGACTCTAAAGTGGGTCACTTTCTTGTTGATGTTATATACATATATAACTGCATATTACATTCAAAAATCACATATATAATAACAAACTATGGCAGACTTTGAACTGGACCTTTTATTTTTTTCGGTACGCAGGCCTCTCACTGTTGTGGGCTCTCCCGTTGCAGAGCACAGGCTCCGGACACGCAGGCTCAGCGGCCATGGCTCATGGGCCTAGCCGCTCTGCGGCATGTGGGATCTTCCCAAACCGGGGCACGAACCCGTGTCCTCTACATCGGCAGGTGGACTCTCAACCACTGCGCCACCAGGGAAGCCCTGAACTTCACCTTTAAATGAGTATGATTTAGACAGTAGAGCTTCCCTACCAAATGCAAATAACTCACTTGAACTCTCTTTTTTGTAAAGGACAGACCAAGTCTTCCAAGGGGAATTCTTGAACTCATTAGATATGTGATATTCATTATAATTAGTTGCATTTAACACCACAGAAAGGACTTGATCAAAGGCTATTTTACTCTTTTCTTCCTCACTGGATGATTAGCTAGGTTCATTTTTAAATGAAAGATATACTCTAGATATTTCAATGTAGGGCATCTCTTCCTTTCAAATCTCAGAAAGAAAGGTGTGCTTCAGTTTCCCTGCAGAAAGCTCTAGTATCTTGCCCCCCTTTTGAAAGAGGAACGAATCCTTCTTTCTCTATTCTTCTTTGTCTTCTTCCCTTCATCAGCAATGAGCCTCTTTATCATTTTTGTCAGCCCAAAGAATAATTTTTCTCTTTCCAGGCCATTCAAAAATTGTACACTACAAAGTAAACGGAAAGAGCTTTATTTGTAAAAATAAAACAGCTATGGCATTAGTTCTTAAAGAGTATAAAATTTTGATCCCTCATTCCAACAAAAAGTCTTGTTAGCATTTAGGGTTCAATGAGAGGCAATAAACAAAAATGTTTTGGTGACTCATTTGGCATCTTTACTAATAGGTTTGAATTCATACTGGTGAATATCAGACATATTTGTGTTAGGCAATTAAAATTAAATTATATCTAGACATCTTTTAAATTACCATAATAACATTAACAAGTAATCTTAGAACTCATCTTGAAAGTAAAAGGTACTTTTATACTTTATAATGAAAAAATCAATAAAATGTGCCTTTATGCAGAGAAAATGTAATTATAATACCAATTAATGTTAACTGGTCACTTTTTTATTGAAGTAGAGTTGACATACAATATTATGTTAGTTTCAAGTGTTCAACATAGTGATCCAACATCTAAATACATTTGAATTGGTCACCATGATAAGTCTAGTAACCATATATCACCATACAAAATTATTACAGTATTATTGACTATATTCCTTATGTGGTAGATTGCATCCCCAAGACATTTATTTTATAACTGGAGATTTGTACCACTTAATCCCCTTCACCTATTTCTCTCAGTCCCCTATCCCTCTTCCCCTCTAGTAATCACCAGTTTGTTCTCTGTATCTACAAGTTTGTTTCTGTTTTCTTTTCTTTGCTTTATTTTTTTAGATTTCACATATAAGTGAAATCATACAGTACTTGTTCTTCTCTGCCTGACTTATTTCACTTAGCACACCTAGTACTCTAGGTCAATCCATGTTGTTGCAAGTGAAGATATTTCATTCTTTTTTAGGACTAAGTAATATTTCATTATATATATGTGTATATATACACCACATCTTCTTTATCCATTCATCTATTTATGGACACTAGTTTCTTCCATATCTTGGCTATTATAAGTAATGCTCCAATGAACAGAGGGGTGCATACAGCCTTTCTTATTAGTGTTTTTGTTTTCTTTGGATAGATACTCAGAAGTTGAATTGTTTCATCATATGGTAATTCTATTTTTAACATTTGGGGGAACCTCTGTACTGTTTTCCATAGTGGCTGCACCAATTTACATTCCCACTAACAGTGCACAAGGGTTCCCTTTTTGATGATGGCCATTCGGACAGGTGTAAGGTGATATCCCACTGTGGTTTTGATTTGCATTTCCCAGATGATTAGTGATATTGAGCATCTTTTCATGTGTCTTTTGGTCATTTGTATGTATGCCCAAAGCAATGTAACCCCGATCAAAATACCAATGGTATTTTTCCCAGAATTAGAACAAATAATCCTAAAATTTGTATAGAATCATCCAAACAAACAAACAAAAAACCTCCAATAACCAAAGCTATATTGAGAAAGAAATACAAAGCTGGTGGTACGACATGCACTGATCTCAGACTATACTACAAAGCTATAGTAATCAAAACAGTATGGTATTAGCATAACAACAGACACATAGGTCAGTGGAATAGAATAGAGAGCCCAGAAATGAACCCACAGTTATATGATCAATTAATCTACAACAAAGGAGGCAAGAACATACAATGAAATAAAGACAATAAATGGTGTTAGGAAAATTGGACAACTACTTGCAAAAGAGTGAAACTGAATTATTTCCTTACACTATACATAAACATAAATTTAAAATGGATTGAAGACTCACATTTAAGACCTGAAACCATAAAACCCCTAGGAAAAATACATTGACATCGATCTTAGCAATATTTTGGGGGGGTCTATCTCCTCAGGCATGGCCAACAGAAGTAAAATTAAACAAGTGTGATTATATCAAACTGAAAACCTTTTGCAGAGAGGAGAAAACCATCACAAAATGAAAAGGTAACTTACTGAATGAAAGATTTTTTCAAATGATATATCTGATAAGGAGTTAATATCCAAATTATCTAAAGAAATCATACAATCTAATATCAAAACCCCCCAGATATTCCAATTTAAAAATGGGCAGAGAACCTGAACTGGTTACTTTTTAAAGTGTTTGATACAGTACTTAGATGCATTCTTTTTTCATTAGCCTTGAATATCAATACTCTTAACGTCTCCGTTTATAAATGAAGAAATTAAGGAATGGAGAGATAAATGACTTGTCTAAGGTACAAAGCTTATTACAAAAAAGATTATACTAAACCAGACCTCTGATTCAGATTCCTATACTTTAATCATTATGGCTTACTGCAGAAGATTAGAGACAGAATTTGACATTGAAAGCTTAGATTCCAGTTTTTAATGAGACTTCTTCACCATGCCTTTATGTCTAAGGGAAAAAATTCTGGTCTGTACTGCCACTAATGATAATACTGCTTTAGAGAAATGTTCTGGAGGGAAAGGATATTATTCAAATTTATTTTTAAAGTTTTTTTTTGGTTTGACTTTGTTTCTTAATTTTCTCATGCTAGGATGGGAGGGCAAACCAAACCTAAACTAACAATACCAACTATATGTGTGTGCGTGTGAGTGTGCCTGTACTTATAAGTATGAAAATACAACTTACAAGAAAAGGCAAGGCCAGAATCTATAAGGCTAAGGATTTCGACTTTATCTTAGATGCAAGAGAAAGCAATTAAATGAAAAGATAGTTGTGTAGATACTAGGCTGTTCAAGTAGAGCAAAGGAGAAATGGTAGTGGCTAAGATGGTGGCAATGAAGATGAAGAGAAACATTATGTATGTGATGAGAGAGAGAGAGAGAGAGAGAGATGAGATTCCAGAGGACCTAATGATGCAGTCTATGCAGAAAGTGAAGAAAAGGAAGGAATTGAGGATCATTCCCAGGTTTTTGCACTGAGTTAGTTTTTGTGTGAATCATGGCACCATTCACTGAGGAAGAAAAGATTTGCAGGATGGGACAGTTTGGAAGAAGGAATAATTGAAGTTTCATTTTAGACATCTTAGTTGTAGAGACGTCAAGCAGTGTTCCTCATATTTCTCCAATGAAAAGAATCACCTGGGGATCTTATTGCACATATGGATTATCACCTTTTCTGCCAGAACTTCTGGTTTGGTAGTCTGAGTTGAACACAAAGTACTGGATTTTCTCACACTGCAGAAGAAAAAAAACACACTGAAGGAGGTGGGAAAGAGCTAACCTAAGTAACTTTGGAAAACAGTATTTTAATACACTGTCATTAACCATGCACAATATATACTGAAAAGCTAAAGACAAAAAGAAATGTACACAAATATTGAACTTGTTAGTAAATTTATTTTTCACACGTGTACAGGTTAATGATTTTTTAAATATTTTATGTGTATTCCAGAATTGAGCAAATGACTAAATAGACTGCAAATAATGAGAATCAGGTTTCTAATTGTTAAAGAGTGACAAATAAGGAAAGGGTAAGGGAGGCTAGAATAAACCCTGTGGTGTTGGATTGGAATCAAGGTATCAATTTGAATTCATATATCAACTTGAAGTTATATATATATATGTAGGTAGACAGATGATAGATAAGGTGTGTGTGTGCACACGTGTGTGTGTATACACACACACCCAGATAGATAATATGAAAATAGAGATATTTGTATATTTTTATGTATTCGTATATATATTTTTAGCTCTCTCTGCTGAAAACACAATGAGGTAGCTTGGATAGTGATAAATCCACCTCATACCAAGATTCTGGTTTCTGAATACCATTATTAATGCAAGGAACAAGAACTCCATGGAGAAATGACTGATTCAAGCCTGAGACAGAAGAAAGTAAAAGATGGGTCTGGAGCATTTTGTGGTGTCAGAAAGTAAGATATTACTCCAAAAACTGTATGGCCATGTAGGAAAAATATAGGAGACAGCTGGAAGGAGTACCAGTGACCAAATATGGAACACTTTGAGAAACAAAACTATTAATGATAGTAATAAATTTTAACCCGTAGAATAAAATAAATATCCACAAGTTCACACTGATGTATGTATATATATGAACAAATAACCAGATAAATACATAAATGAATGAGAAGAACAGCTCTTTCTTATACTCAAATTATAGTTAATAAATGTAGAGGGAATGATGGGAATAGAAAATGAACAATCATCAAACACCACAGTAACTGGTGGAGTCAAAAATTATTGATGGATGCTAAAATTAGTATGGGAAAATTAAACAAGAAGCAGAATATTTGAACAATCTCAAATAATTACAAAGGGAAAAATAGTGATTTTGCAGCTATCATTATAACTAAGTCATCAAGGTTAGCATCCCCAGTAGTGAGACATACAGATTTGTTTGTAGCTCTAATATGTACTGAAAATGCCATAATATCTCTCCTGAAGTCTTCTTGTCAAGAAATTCATATCCTCAGTCTAACCATGAGAAAATATCAAACAAACCCGATTTGAGAAAAATTCTACAAAATGACTGCATAAGATTTTCCATTAGTTCAAGGTCATAACAGACAAAAAAAGACTGAGGAACTATCCTAGATTAGAGAAGAATGGGGAGATATGACAAGCAAATGCAATAAGGGATCCTAGATTTGAATCTGGACCACAAGACAATAGGCAATATTTGAATACGAGTCTATAAATCATTAGTAGCATTGTGACAATGTAAACTTTCTGCTTTCAATAATTATACTCTAGTAATATAAAATGTTAACATTTGGGGAAGCTGAGTAAAGGGTATATGGGAACTCATACTGCTATGTTTGAAGTTTTTTGATAAATAAGATTTGATAACACAGTTTTATAAAAACTTAGTTTGGACATTTCTGAACCTCTTTTTTGTTTCCTTATGGAACAAAGTTGCTTGTTTAGGGATAATACTAATTCAATGGGGGTAAGATTTACACAGGACCAACCCTAACATTCATAGTGTGTGGCACAGGAAACACCTTTGAATGGCCATTTCAAGGAACAATATACTTAAGTGTATACAATGAGTAAAATGGATGAACTACACAAATTAATGAGTTGAAAAACCATAGAATCATAGAATTTTCTCACTGTAAAGGCTCTTACTTTCATAACTTTTCATAACTTTTCAGTTCCTATGGGTAAATACCAAAGAGCGTGATTACTACATCACTGTATGGTAAAAGTACGTTTATTTTGTAGGCAACTGCCAAGTATCCCGCTAGCCACAAATGAGAATTCCAATTGTTCTGCATTATCACCAACTTCGGTATTTCAGTTTGGGGATTTTAGCCATTTAAATAGGTGTGTAGTGGTATCTCATTATTGTTCTAATTCAAAATTCACTGATGACATGGAATGTGCAGCATCTTTTCATATGTTTATTTGCCATGTGTCTATTTTCTTTGTTTAACCATAGTAGTTTTGTTGTTTTTTTTAAACCAAGGCCTGCTAACCCTTGTCCTCCTGTGTCTATTTATGTTGTCTTTTTTCTTTCTTTCTTCTTTTTTTGAACATTTGATCATTTAGTCTTTTTCCTGGTTATGTCCAATTATTTTTTATACTAAAATTGGGCTTAAATTATTTTACGAAACTATAAAGATACCTCCACATTCTGGATGTTGTTATCTTTCTCTTGAAAAGATTTACTTTGGCCCATGGCAGACAGTTACTATAGGGACTGGTAACCTTAGTCCATTCTCAGTTTGAGCTCATTCAAAGCCGTTTTTCAGTCTGTGTGAAGGTTGGTCTATTTCTGTCTTGTCCTTCCTCTATGGGTGTTGCCCTTTGGGATTACCATGTGAATGTTTGGATTCTCCCTATTCCCAACTACCCTTGTATTTGTTAGGCTTTAAATGTAATGGTTCCCGCAGCCCTGTGAGACTAAAGATACACTTAGCTTATCATTCCATTAGTTGTTGCCTTTAGCTTGAGCTGTTGCCCATTGGCTTCTGTGGTTACAGTCTTTTGAACTCTTTGGCTTTTCAGCTCCTAGGCTGTATGAGCTGAATCAGCAAATGCCCCAAGGACAAAAGCTGCACCAAGTGTCAAGCTTGCGTCTGTGTTTCCCTTCTCTCCACAACTTGGCCCACATGTCTTGGTGTCTCTCTAACATTCAGATGCCAGCGAACGGATGTTTTCTTACTTTATCCAGCTTTTCTAAAATTTCTTTAGACTTCACCTGATCTTATGTTATTATTGAACTATCATCTCAATTACCCCTAGGAAGAAAATTTACAATTTTATGTTTTATTTTTTTATTTTCTATATTACCTCAGTTTCTGTAGAGACCTTTTACCTCACTGTTCGGTCTAGTTCCTGTGTTAGCAGCAAGATGGAGATAAGGTGGAGGCTAAGAATACTGGGGGGAAATCACTGATGAATGATATGTCTCGTTCTTTTTGTTTTTTCCTCTCCTTATTTATTACTCTGGCAGCCTACACCTGCCTTTCTTCATTTGACCCAGTTGCCCAAATAAGAAACCCACTCTGGTAAAGACCTGACTTTACTCTCATCAATGTCTGCATGTTAGGATTAGCTAGATGATGAACACCATGCCAGAGTTCTTTGTGTGAGACTTTTGCAGACTTTTGTTAGCCCTTTAGTTTGCCTCTTGCAAACACTGCTCAGATTGTTGAGGTTTTCTAAGATTCTGTAGGTCAAACCTCTCTACCTGCATACCAGATGAGCCCTTCTCTCTTTCCTGACTTCACTTGTGGGAGGTTAGCCCTCGGTTCTTCTTTTTCCCCATCCAATCATAATTGTTCATGAATTCCACAAGGCCCTCAAAATATCTGTCGTCCCTTTCTCTCTTCTCTTTTTTATCAACACTGTTAAACATTAACCATATATTTGCATACCTCTTTCTTACTTACAGTGGAATATTGGAAGGCTCGATCATTAAGTGTGAACCCCACCAAATTAGGACTCATACGACACTCTCCTCCAGGCCAAAACTTTTGATATCCACTGGGGTTTTTTTTTATACTATCTTATATGTATCTAAATTTGTAATGATTTAGTTAATTCCTGAGTTACGTGACAATAAGAAATCAGTCAAATTAGCACTACAGAAGTGCAGCTTAGACCTAGGGACCAGAACCAAGGACCACAAAAACCTGTTAACCAACAAGTTTCACTTGTACTTCATGTTTAACAACTGCTGAGGGTGAATGGGAAGTGAGGGAAAAAGAGTTTAACTTCATATCACAGAAACTTGCACTAAAATGAAGAGGAAAATGACCCAGTTCCTGGTTCAAGTCACTGTAATCTGCTTCAATAAATAATAACAGCACACAAGGAAAACAAACACTATATGATAGGACCAATGGATAATTAATTACCAGATCAGGGAGGACAGATGACACTTGCTATGGGATTTCATTAAAGAAGGATTCCAAAAAGTACTGGCTTCTTCTGAGAAGACTACTCAGAACAGGTAGCATTTAAACTGAGTCTTGAACAAGTATATAGAGGGTAGGGAACAGGCCTTCCGGGCAGGGAACAGGCACAGTGTCAGGAATGGCACAAAGGCCTTATGGAATAGGGGACAAAACTGGCTGAACACAGGAGTGCTACGTGTTGGGGAATATGGGGGAAGGCTGGCTGAGGTTGGTTAAATGAAACATAATTAGATGGAAGAGAAAGTAGGTGGAAAGACACATGGAAGACTGTGGAAAGCCCCTGAAGATGGAGGTCAGCATAATAATATGAAGAACTCAGTGGTACTTTGACACTGTATGAATGTCTAGGTTTAAAAAATCAGGAAAACACAATAAAAGAATAAACTACCGATATAATGATATGTAATCAGAGGCCAGATACCAAAGAATACACACTGTGTGTTTCCACGTATGTCATATATGGTGATAGATAGAGGTCAGCTTAGGTGTTGCCCTGGGAGAGTATGGAACAGAGAGAAGTAACAGAGAACCGTGTAGGCTGTTAGAAATATTTTATAATATCTTGATCTGGTGTTGGATACATGGGTGCGTAGAGATGTAAAAATTCAGTTATTAGCAATGTAGTTAACCTACTAGAGTTTTTTTTAATGTATGCGTACATTAAAAAAAAAACTCTAGTAGGTTAATTAGGCTGTCAGTTGTATGAAGTAAATTTTGGTCAAGGAACAGCCAAGGTAGTAATGCAGTAATAAGTTATAAATGTACTCACTGTGCTCTAGAATGTCACAATTGGAATACAAGAAATATGTGTAAGAAAAAAGACAAGTATTGAATATTGATGGTTGGATGAGCTGAATAAGTTAGATCACTCTACTTTCAATTTAAGAACTTGGCCAGTGTTTGGATACCTTTGAACAAAGAAAAAAAAAGAAATACAATTTTTATTACGCATATGCTATGTATCAATCCCTGACTTATATTTTGACACATATAAACATGGGAAATATTGCACCTTGTAACTGAGACAATGAAGATGAGTGAGGTAGCTGGTTTTGACACTAGAGGCTGAGAAAACCATCAGCTCATAATCGGAAGAAGTCTGAAGTCGGAGGAAAAGAATCAAGAGGAAATAGTGGTTAAGTGCCAGGAGCTTCTGGAAACTACATCAGAGATGAAGACTCCAGGATTGTTGAGCTTTCTAAGAGTCCCAATAACTCAGGTAAAAACAGAGGGCTTAAAACTGAATCCTGGGGATATATGTATGCATATAGCTGATTCACTTTGTTATACAGCAGAAACTAACACAACACTGTAAAGCAATTATACTCCAATAAAGATGTAAAAAAAAAAACAAAAAAACTGACTCCTGCAAAGTAACAATTGTTAGGACAAACAGTAAAGAATTATAAGAAAAATAATCACATGCCTGTCCCAACAGAGAAATAGCCTAAGCTCCATCTCACCATTTCTCCGATTGGCCTTTCACAAAATACAGTCCCACCAGCTGAATATAGGTTTGTCAAGTAACTGTGAGTAAGACTGAATTAAACAAAAATAAATCAATTCCTTCCTCCAAAACTTTTCAGAGTATGTAATGTAACAAAGTGAAACTTGAATTTCATGTCGGGATGTAGAGTACGGCTCTTCCCAAATGCTTCTGTCTTGTAACTACATTAACATCATCTAAAACCAGTGTTCTGCAGGACAGAGATTGTGAAACGCTGCTCTCATCATGTAAGATATCAAGTCTTTCTGAAAATCCATTCTTCCTTCTGCCCTTTCTCGTGTTGTCCCTGTCACCTGGAATGTCTGTCCTAAGCTCCACCTGCCAAAACCCTACCCATTTTTAGGATCCAAGAGATAATAAAAGGCTTACATTACTGAAAGGCAGAGAAAGAAATCCCTTCCTAGGGATCTACATTTCCTTCCTAGGGAAAAGAAAAATTGTAAAGTATACCACAGTGACCTTAAGTCTATGAATGTAACTATGTTGTGTTACTTTGAGTTCTGTAAAAATCAATGTGCTACAATATACATGGATATGAATGTTTGATCTCTTACAAGTAGAACTTGCTGATAACTTTCATCATGAGCGAGGTTAATGATTAAGGGAGCCACTGTATTTGGCTCAGCCCTTATAACTAGGGAATATTAAAATTGGAAAGGTCCCTAGATATTAGCAAATCTATCCACCTCATATTCTAAGTAAGGAAACTGAGACCTTCATAGATTGGATATTTATATTAACAAAGGAAAAGGATATAAGATTGGCAGAACTACCTTTTAGATTAAGAATTTTGAGATTTTTATAGACTACTAGGACATTATGTCCACTGATATTGAGACAATGTGTTTCTTAGTCATCATTTTCTATTGCACTGACCAAGCGAGGTGGCAGTCAGTAGTTGTACAAAGGGAAAAAGAAAACTTTAGGAACTCCCAATTTATATACGCAGGGAAATTCATCATTCATGTATTTAAGCTAACTGGATGCAGTTTATCAGCTACATTGAGGAATGGTGAAGTGAAGTGTCTATACAATTAACATGTTAGTTTGTGTCATGAACTCCCTGTTGTTCAAGTGAGTTAACGGTTAGCACTCAACTAGGCACTTAAGAGTCCATTATAAATCTGGACTAAACGTTTATCTGTGGCATCTTTATTCTTCTTTGGTGCCCTTAGGCAGAATTAGCCCTCTTATGTTTTGATAAAGTCAAGTATTAAACAGGGCTAAGGTTTCACAAGTTCTTTGGCCTAAACATGGGGGTAAGGGAGACCAATGAGCTGGAGTACTTCTAGACTTCAGAATGGTCAGATTGAGGAAGAAGAGTCTTATGCCAGAGGTGAAAGAAGACTGATTATAATTACCTATTTTTAAAAATTCCAACCCTTTTCAATGTTCTAAAGTGATCAGGAAGTACATGGGTATGCTAGGAAGTAAGGGACTCAAGCAACAATATTCTCTAAGAGTTTGTGGATGGCAATGAAGAGGAAAGGAAGATAGAGACAATCCTAGAAAAGGTTTTGGTTGGCCATAATAATGAAGTCAGAAGGAGAAGAAGAAGAAGAAGAATGACACACGCAATGGGAAAGAGAAAGCAAGAATAGAGAAGCAAAAGGGAGAGTAGAAAAATGAGACAAATTTGGAGAAGGAAATGAGGAAGAAAACTGGGTGAAAGAAGGAAGCACTGATGGTAGACCACTTGACACTCAAACATTAACACGATGCACATTTAAGATGTGTCATCCATGGCCATGGTCATTACCCTCAAATAGTTCACAGTACGTGTTTCAGAGACATTTATAAATGGAAAATGCCATTAAAATAAGTGCCAGGGTATAAGTATTCATGGAATTGTATGGGAGAATAAAAAGTCCCCCGTCAAAGAGCCTTCTGAGACATCGGAAAAAAAGGAAAAACCTAAAAAGCATAAGACTCTTCCTATTTTCATTTCCAATGATACATCCCAATCTTGATGATCAATCAGCGATTTAAATATCAACTATAAACACAGTATTTTATGAGCTGCTATGCAGTATACTATACTAGAGCAATAGAACAGAGAGGACCTCAAACCCTCTGTTCCCTCAAATTGAAAGGCACGCTTCCTGACCCCTCCAGACCACTACTGGACACAAGGAACACACACTAATGTTTCAGGACCCCAACCAGCAGTCACCTGCTTTGTGATTACTTCCATGACACACCCTAACACCACTGACTTTCCTGCTCCTACGGGACATGACATATATTTCCTATTTTAACACATACCACAGTGCATTATGATTGCAGGTAGATGTTCTAACAACTTGAAAGAGAATGATGACTTTTTTTCTCTTTACATCTCGTTATTTCCCTACTCATAATATTTCTTGAAGAGAAACCATAAAAATATAAACAAACACAAAAAACAGACAATATACAAAACGTGTGCTTTGCACCTTAACACAAACTTAAGTAAAATTAATTCTGACAGTATCTGGCATGACAAACTTCCATGGTACAAATGAGAATGGACCAAGGTTTGAGCAGGTACAGGAGACAATCCAGGCATGAACAACACCAAGGAAAGGTAGACAGGAAGTAACATGGTGTGTAGGAAATCACAAGACCAGTCTGATGGGAAGAGACTTAAACAAGACTGAAACTCACTTTCTAAACCTCCATCTCCAACTGGACAATTCGCAAGACACAGGTGCACCAAAGTGGCCCAATATTCAATCCCTTTAATGGCGAGGAACAGTTTAAAATTTTATAAGTTTAGTTTGCCCAAAAGCAACTATCACATGTGGGCAGGACACAATGAAGGCTTACCTTTGTTAACATAGTTAAGTCTCTCTCTCTCACAACTAGCCCACTTGGATCCACGTTCCTTAGCACACCCGACGCACTTACACAGCATTGATGAGCTTTACGCAACTGGAAGGTCACATCTTTATTTCTTATTGCAGGAACACAACATCTGGAAACTTTATTTCTATCGGAAGCTAAAGCAAAATTATTGTAAAATGAGTCATTTAAACCATACATTTTATCACCGTTAAAAAGCATCTGCTCTGTGCTAAGGATTAGAAATGATTCCTGTCCTTAAAGCCTCATTAAGGACGAAGATCTATAAACTCAAAATTTCAATCACATGAGATAAAGAACCATAACCTTTAAGCACACAAGTGCCTATGGAGGCCAAAAGTTATATCTAAGTGATGGCTTCATGATAACCCTGAAGTACAGCCTAGAAAGATGAGGCTATGCAGAGTTGGAGTAGGAGGTGCATTAACTGCAGAGGAAACATCTGTGAAAAGACACTCGAGCCTGACTCCTGCTGGGCACTGTAAATACTGCAGGTGGGGATGACTAAAGACCAGGAGTCCAAGTGTGAGGAGAGACAGAAATAAAAATAGACATGTTGGCCCAAGCAAGCCTGGGAGAGAGCATGGCTTGTATCCCACAGGTGATGAGGCCTGGGGCTACCACTGGCTGAGTAAGGGTGCCTCCGCTGATTAGAAGAAGGCTCCCCGCTGCTGAAGGACCAATTAGACAAAGGGAGTGATCACAAAAAGCTCCCCTTCCTCAGGGCCAAAGAGCCCCAGGAGGCTTGGCAAAGCACAGTTCAGATTACAGGCCTCTGTGCAGAGCACACGCTGGGCGGCTAGTATGCACTAACTCTGTGTGGGCAAGCCATTAGCAGCATTATTTTAGGCATATCTTGTCATGTTAGAAGATCACTCAACCCGAGTAGGCAGATGAACTTAGAGGAACTGAGACCAGGGGCCGC
The DNA here is from genome assembly GCF_964341445.2 of Mesoplodon mirus. Taxonomy (NCBI): domain Eukaryota; kingdom Metazoa; phylum Chordata; class Mammalia; order Artiodactyla; family Ziphiidae; genus Mesoplodon; species Mesoplodon mirus. The sequence continues at coordinate 110,164 of NW_028295135.1, read as the reverse complement.
GAAACCACCCAGGAGTTTCTACCATAGTCGGGGAAAAAGGTAATGTGGATGAAGAAGCAAATTTAGGAGGAGGCCAAAATTTACAAGCTAGACCCACTGGATGAAAGTCATAAAGAAAGTTCAGTGAAGGCATTCTGAAGAGAATGGGCTCTGCATTTTTCTGACAATCAATGTAAAATATTAGGCAAAATTAAGTACAGTGGCCTTTAAGGTCCCTTCCAGCTCTAATTTCTTTTGATTTCTAACTTATTACTCTGGTTAAGTAAAGTCCCTTCAGAGGTACAGAACAGTTCCTACACCTGAATGGGATGCAAAGAATAATCTGACTTCTCTTCACCAGGGGATGAGTTGAACTGTCCTTGCAGAAGAGGTAACACATGGTGAGAACCCCAGATCCTAGAAAAGGGCCAGGCACACGATAAGTATTCAGCTTTTTGAAAACAAATGAACAATCATTTCCTCCTCTACATCTTCACACCCTTTCTCTGCTGGTTGCTTTCTTTCAGCTTATAAACTTCCTCAATATACCCACTTAAAAAGCCCTCAGACCTATGATTCTTTGGATCTTGTTGTGGGTAACCTAAGTCTCTCCCATGCCTTCAAACACCTCTCCTCCCCAAAAGCCCAGATATGAACCTTGGGCCCAGACCTGGCTACCAGGCCCCTCTAAAGCACTGAAGATGAAGTAAGATCCTCTCCCCACCCCCAATCCCTTCCTACTGTGCTCTGTATCTCTCAAAAAGATGCAGCTGTAAACTGTCACCCACGCTTGCTGCCCTCCCTTTTCTAACTGGTCACCAGGCCCCACCCATTCTCTCTCACATCTGCAAAATCCAGTCCAACCTTTTATAACTTAAGTGGGAACCTTAGATTACAATTCACCCTGAACCCAATCAAGTGCCTTGCACATGGAGGTCCGAGTGAGTCTCTAAACCACAAGTCCATCTCACTGTTCTTTAGGGTTTCCCACAGCCTTCAGGATAAACATCTAAACTTCTGACAGGACAAACAAGGCCCCCTTCTCTTGGGCCCCACTAAGTTTCCAGTATCAACTCTCATTTCTTTCCCAAACCCTGAGTTCCAGTCCTATACCTTAGTTTTGCCATATTTTCTTATATTTCTCAAACTTTGACACACACTGCTCCCTCCTGCCACCCCAGGAGCTTCTACATATCCTTAGAAAGGATGGCACCTCCTCCAAGAAGCCTACCCTGAACTTTCCCTTCCGAGATTCTGTGCTCTGCAAAGGGGAAAGGTGGGGGGGGAGGGATACATTAGGAGTTTGGCATTAACATAGACACACGACTCTATATAAAACAGATAATCCACAAGGACCTACTGCATAGCACAGGGAACTCTACTCCATATCCTGTAACAAACTGTACGGGAAAAGAATCTGAAAAAGAATGGATACATGAATAACTAAACCACTTTGCTGTACACCTGAAACTAACACAATATTGTACATCAACTAACCTCCAATATAAAATAAGAATTAAATTTTAAAAAAAGATTCTATGCTCTGTAGCACCAGAACTCACTTCTTCCAGAGCACTGACTACTGTGCTTGTGTTTACCTGCCGCCCAGTAGAAGGGGAGATTACCTAGGGCAGAAGCATCGTCTCCAGCAGCCCTTGGTTCTGACAACTCATTCAAGTGCCAGGCTACTTGACACACATAACCTGCTTAATTAATTCTAAGAACCCACAGAAAGAGTGGTTATTAATGTCATTTTACAAGTGTGGGGATTGCAGTTCAAAAGAAACCTGCCCAGGCCACAGACAGCATAAGCCCTGGAATTCAAACCCTAGGCTGCCTTCACACCAGTGCTCTTTCCACTATATGATACGACTACTGAAAAACAGATTTTTTTTTCCTGAACCCTGTTTTAATGGAAAGGAAATGAAGCTGGGATATATCCATTTCCTAATCGCTTTGGCGTGTACCAGGCAGTCGTTCAACAGACCAGGTAACATCTGTGGAACAATTAACGATGCTCCAAACTGTCCTAAGTGTTCTACATTGTAGGGTCTACAAACATTAACACAGTGCGACCTTGTAACCTCCAGAGAGAGTGAGTCCTGTTCAGCCCATGCTACAGATGAGAACACTGAGACCTAGAAGCCTTAAGGCACTCGGCCGGGGTCACCGAGCTGGCAGGAGTCCTAGGCCGCACGCCCCATCCAGCGCACACACACCCGGGCACTGGGCTCCGGTTCTAGTGCCCACCCTCCACCTTGCACCATCTAAAACCCCGCTTCGCAGCGCCCACATGAGAGCCCCTGGAAGCGGGAAGTACAAAGCTGTCTCAAACAGATGAACCAGTTTGCAGGGCAGAAGTTGAGACACTGATGTAGAGAACAAACGTATGGACACCAAGGGAGGAAAGCCGCGGGGGGGTGGGGATGGTGGTGTGCTGAGCTCGGCGAGTCGGATTGACATGTATACACTGATGTGTATAAAATTGATGACTAATAAGAACATGCTGTATAAAAAAATAAAGTAAAACTCAAAAATCAAAAAAAAAAAGGAATACTGTCTACTGTCCTCCACGCCCCCTGGAACACTCACTGTAAATATCCAGGAGGTGCTTGCAGAATGAATGAATCAATGAACAAACAAGCTCACTCATTTCGCAGTCACATGCGTAATCTGACCTTCTGAGAAGTTAGGCTTCTGGAAGGAGCCCATTTTCTTAATGTATTCAGCATCGAGTCATCACAAAACATGAACTCTTATAAAGTACTGCCCCCTCACTTCCCATGAGAGAGCAAAATTCCTCAGCAGGGAAATGGGAGGGTAGCAGACATTACCCGCAAACTTTAGGAAGGCTGCGGCTCGCTGAGCACTTCACTAGGGCCCCTGACCGCCTGCCTGGTAGTAGGACAGACACACCAGGAACGGCTGCTGACCGGCAGAAAGAGCGCCCGGCCACGCAGGCAGCACACCCCGCACCCTGCCAAGCGAGGTCTGGCCAGCAAGGGAAAGACGCTCTCCACTGCAGAACCGCCCACCACTAGAAAGCCAGGTCCTGCCAGGGCCTGGACACACGAGGCCTTCCTTACAAGGGTTACAAATCTGTGGCCTTGCTCTGCCTCGAATAAAAGACTGACGGGGACAACGTGACCATCTCCAGATGAACTTTCAACTCCGTTTCAAGTGCCTGGGTGCTGGGTCACAGTGGATTTCTCAACTCTTCCAATATTCAAAAATATCAATTTCTAAGATGCAGGAGGGTTGTTAAACATACACTTAGCACAGACCCCAGTCCCACTCCTGAGTATTTTCTCAAGTGAGGTAAAAACCCAAGTTCACATGGAAAACTGCCCCGGGATGTTTACAGCAGCTTTATTCCCGATCCCCTCAAAAGTGGAAACATCCCACAAGTCCTGCCACCCGCAGGCGAATGGACAAACGGAAAATGGAATACAACACAGCCAGAAAAAGGAGTGGCTTCTCATACCCGCAACAACAGGGATGACGGACTTCCCTGGTGGTCCAGTGGTTAAGACTCCACGCTCCCAATGCAGGGGGCCCGGGGTCCATCCCTGCTCAGGGAACTAGATCCCCCACGCCGCAACTAAAACATACTGCACGCGCCAATGAAGATCCCATGTGCCGCAACTAAGACCCAGCACAGCCAAGTAAATAACTAACTAAATAAATATTTAGAACAACAACAACAAAACAAACCCGGGAGGAATCTCGCATAGGTTTTGCTGAGCCAAAGCAGCCAGAATCAAAAAGCTACATGCTGTTGTTCCGTTTATCTGACTTTCTGGAAAAGCCAAAACCTTAGGGACAGAGAGGAGATTAGTGACCAAGAGGCTAGAGGCACCCTGGCGCCAAAGGGCAGCAAATGGGATGACAGGATTGCTCTGCCGCCTGATGGCGATCAAAACTCCTACAACTGTGCACTACAAGTGAACTAGGCTTCACGGCTACTAAGGACACACAAATTATTACATTTTGAAAAATGCGCCGGCCAGCCAGCCCGTGCATGACAAGTGCAGTAAGAAGGGCGGGGAGGCGAGGCAAGTGCATCAGCTGGAGTTCTGAAGGTTCTCCCCACTTTCAGTTTCCCTCCCCTGGCATGTCTCCCCGCCCGGCCCACTGCTGCTCAGGTCACCCACCCGGGACACCCGGAGTTACCCAACCGGAAAAGCCAGAGCCCAGGCTCAGCCACGCCTCCAGGCACAGGAACGGCAAAAATAGAAAGCGCCAGTGCGCAGTGGAGGGCTGGAAACCCTCGGACCTCAGATAACTGCGGAGAACCGGGCCTCGGAGTCAACATCGGCTCCCAGGCGGTCCCAGCGTCCCAACCCCGACCCCGGTCGCGACACAGTTTCCACAAAACTGACACACACGGAGCCCGCGCGAGGGGCGGGTCGCGCGGGCTTCCCCGCCGGGTCGCCTGGAGGCCGGTCCCCCGCAAGCTGAGCGCACGAAAGGGCGCCCCACAGGCGCCGGCCCAAGGCGCCCGCTGCGCTTTCCCTCCGGACGGTGGGCTGCGGGGCCCAAGAGTAAACCCTGAGACAAGGTACACGCACACCACGCCGCCACAGGGGACGAGAGGCCGTGCGCCCACCTGGCCGGACACCCTGCATTTCTGGAATCACCGGACTTCTGTGTAAATTTCCCTTTGGCGTGTCATTTTCCAAAGGCCACAAAAGATCAGGGGACGGAACGCCTCCTCTCCAAGTGTCCTGCCAGCCCACCCACTCAAGATCAGAGGGACAAAATGCCTAACTAAAACAAAACAAAACAGAAACACAAAAAACTGGAGAGAGGGAGGAAAGGGTGCCCTCAAAAATAAAAAAAAAAAACCTAAGCACGTTGACAGCGCTAAGAATAAACTACCAGGAAACAGAATCCCTACATGTCACATCCTAAAGTACAGAAGGGCAAGCCCACCGGCAGTCCAGGCCCGGGGGTACCGGGGTCCCCAGCCCTGCAGAGCCAACCGCAGACCGGCTCGGGCGCCCCTCGGAAGCGCGGGGTCCCCGCGGCCGAGTCTGCGCCCCCGGCCGGCGCCGGCTCCCCTCTGCCCACCCTGCGCGCGGGGGCTGGAAACGGCCGCGGAGAACCACGGCGCGGGGGGAAGGGGGGCTCCAAAGAAGGTCTGGCGACTCGAGTCGCTCCGTTTCTCGGTGGGCTCAGCGCGCGCCGTGGGGGAAGAGGGGCGGGGGTCCGGGAGGAGGGCACGGGTGGCACTTACGTAGACCTGCAGCGGCCACAGGCAGACGGCGGGCTCGGCCCCCACGAGCGACTCCAGCCTCAGCTCCAGCTTCTCCCCCATGTCTTCGCGCGCGGCCCCCGCACCGTGCTAGTCTGGCGCTTGGGGGAGGGGCGCGGCGCCGCCGGCGGGGGCGGGGCACACGGACAGGCGGGCGGCTGAGGGGAGGGGGCCTGGCCTGGGCCTCAGCCGCCGCCGCCGCCGCCGCCGCCGCGCTCCCGTCCGGCCCCCGGTTCCCTCTTTGTGGTCACAGGCCTGGGGCCTCCAGCGCTGCTGCGAACTCGGGCCGGCGTGAGGCGAGCACAGTGAGCCGGGGGCCGGGGCGAACCACTCACGGCACGCGCGGCCCACCCCGTGGACTCGCCCGCTCTCACGACGCACGCACGCACGCACGCACGCACGTCTTCGGCTGACCCCGGCCACCCCCACCGGCCCGAAGTGGGGACCCGAGGAGAGCCCTCGGGGCCTGGGGTGGCGGGTTCGACTCCCGCCCTTGACGTACCGTGACACACACACCCCCCCTCCCCCCCAATAAGAAGACTATAATTCCTCATTAAATATGACAGCCGGCATCCCGGCTTCTGTTCACAAAAATGCCGTGTATTTAGCCTATGCTAGGCACCAGACCGCGGACGCTCAGTACTGGCAAAAAAGGAAATGCCCTGCCCTCGTGGCACTGCCATTTTAATTGGAATAGTAGTGACAATGGTCAAGGGAGAAAATAAAGTGTCATCATCGCCACGGGGATGGTTAATCTCATGTGCGCACTGCGTGGGGCCCCGGCAACCACAAACATTATTCCAGATGTGGCCAGGAAGGTATTTTTCGGAAGAGATTAACGCTGAAATTGGTCCATTTTGCGTAAAGGAGATTGTCAATGCCGCGGCGTGGGTGGGCCTCGTCCATCAGTTGAAGGACTGGAGAGAAAAATGAGGTTCCCTAGAAAGAGGGAACTGTTCCTCCAATGGCCTTGGGACATCAGCTCTTCCCTGTGTCTCCAGCCCAGAGTCCTGCCCTGACTTGCCTGCCTCACGGTCACGAGTCAACTCCTTAAAACAAAACTATATATGTAAAAATACTGAATATACACAAGCCTATTAATTTGTATATGTGTGTATACATATTATATATGTATACACGTTTATATGTGCGTGCGTTTGTAGTATATGTGTAAGTACTATATACAGTATACATACAAGCCTATATGTGTGTGTATATATTGTATGCATGTATGTATGTGTATATATATAGTATACATATTATAAATGTGAACATGCTGTATATATACACACACCCATATATTGATATATGGGTGTGTGTATATATACAGTATAGGTACACTGTATGTATGTATACAGTGTATATTTATATATAGGTGTGTATATATGTTGTATACCTGTATGTGTATACGTTGTATAGGTATTATATGTATATATGTATATACTATATATAGACACACTTATGTATTTATATGTGTATTTACATGCACATATTTACATATAGGTGTGTATGTGTGTGTATACGTTGTGTATATGTATGTGTGTATATCTTATATATATGATATATGTATATATATGATGAATTTATATATACAGTACATATATATTTTTATGCTACATGCTTTTATATGTAGGTGTATATGTGTGTCTATATGTACGTGTATGTATTGCATATATTATATATGTATGCATACTATATATATACACACACCTAAATATCTTTGTATGTGTGTATATATGTATGATATACATGTACCTAGGTGTCTATTGCATGTTATACATATGTGTACATACTGTATATATATAAACTATGCATTTTATGTGTGTATGTATAGTGTATATGTATGTGTGTATTGTATATGTGTATATGTGTGTATACATACTGTATATATACAAACTGTGCATTTTATATGTGTGTATATGTGTGTGTATTGTATATACTATATGTGTATATGTCTGTATGCATACTGCATATATACACAGCTGTATATTTTTGTATGCATGTACATATGTACGTGTGTGTGTATATATACACACATAAACCCTATGGGTTCTGTTTGTCTGGAGAACCCTTACTGATACGGACACTTATGACAATTGAGCACCTGCCCTTTGCCAGCCAGGGAGCCAAACACTTGTCTTTTCGGTGTCTGCCTTAAGTGTCACAAGTCCCGGGAGGCAAGGTGATGCCGCTCCTACCAGTTGAGGTGCCCAGGGTCAGAGAGGTGCACAGTGCGGGGGGCTGGAGCCTGGTGGAGCCCAGGTGGAGTTCTAGCAGCAGTACAGCCTAGCAGTCCCACTTCCCCGGGTGCTTCTCACAAAGACGCCGAGGGAGAGACTGGGTCTGAAGGAGGGGATGAGGAAGCTTCCGTGGGTCCGCAAGCCCAGACCAAGGCTGACTCGTCAAGGGTGTTAGAGGTCAGGACTGTGGTTACCCTGGGGGTGGGGTTACACAGAGCCATTCCCATTCTGAAAAAGTATCCATTCTGCTCTTGTTTGTATGTTTACCCCCCTCCCCCAAATCTTTTACAAACAGATTCTCTTGGCTGCTGGGAGCACACACGGGGAAGTTGTGTGTGAGAGGGTGCAGTCCAGGGGACAGGGAGGTTAAGACCCCCACCCTTAGGGCCAGGAGTGCCTCAGCTTTGTGAGCTAAGGATGGCCCGCGAGGTCCCAGAGAGAAGGGTCCCTACTCCGTCCCTGCTCCGTGCACCCCATTCCCAGCCTGAGAAGCCTAGAGCCACCCCCCCCACACACACACCAGGGAGGAGAGCCAGTCACCCTGGCTCACAGGCTGCGGCTCCAAGACTCCTGGCACTAGGAGCTCAGCTTTCATGCCCTAGGACAGGGCCAGAGCTGTTGTCTCCGGAAACTCTCTGTCTCTCGCCCGCCCACCCTCCCTCCCTCCTCCGCCTCTTCCCCTCCCGCTCCAGCTGGCCTGCCCTCCACCCTGCATTTCTACACAGGATGGCTCACAGACAGCTGCTCCCTGTGTCCACCCACCACCATTCGATGGATGTCAAAGCAAGCCCTGGGGACTTTCCTGGAGGTCCAGCGATTAAGACTCCGAGTTTGCACTGCAGGGGGCGCAGTTTCGATCCCTGGGCAGGGAAATAAAATCCCACATGCCACACGGCACGGCCAAAAAAATAAATGAATAAAAAATAAAGTTATAGTGATGAAACAGCCCTAGTGGTGATAGGATGGGACATACAGCTCTATGGTATAGAATAAAGGTCCAGAAACAGATATATGAGAACTTGATATGACAGAAAGTGGGGAAATTAAGGAGTTTTCAATAAATGGCATTAGGACAATTGCATATCCATGTGGGAAAAAGTAAATTAGAAAAAAAAATGCAATCCCTGGTCAGGTGTGACCTTGGGCCCAGGGCCATTGGCACACGTTGTCGTGTGGGATGTTCTTCCTTAGACTCCTCCCTCCCTCCTGTGCCACTTTCCCCGCCAGGTAAAGAACTCTGCCTGGTCAATAAGACCCTAGAGGTCCTTGGCCATTGCTATTGCAGTTGGAATTGTTACTGTGTTTACATAGGGTGACCAACACCCGCCTCCAGTTTGCCCAGGACCACTCAGGTTTGAGCGCTGGAACTGTGGGGAAACCCTCATTCCCGGGGAACCCCAGAAGGCTGGTCAGCCTATTTAGGACGGATCTCTCACTTGATCTCCCAACCCCCGAGAGCCAGAAAGGGAATCTCGCCCCTCCTTCCATTGTAACCTTCATTCATTCATCCACTCATCCCTTTATTCAACTCCTTTATTCAGCAAGTATTTATGAAGCATCTACTACACATCAGACACTCTTCTAGGTGCTGGGGACAGTAAACTGAGAAGGTGTGATTTATTACATAGGGATGATGTCTCGGAGACCACTGCAGGGCAGGGGAGCTGGGAAAGGGAAGGGGCAGTTCTAAATGCAGGCTCTGACGGGATTGGGGCAGACCTTGCCCTGGGACAGGCTGGTTGCTTCAACACACCTGTCCTCACCCAGGGCCATCCTGCCCCCGCCTCACCCAGTTCTTTGGTCATGTCTGGGGAAAATCTGTGGTGGTCACAACTGGGTGGGAGGGGCCCCTGGAATCAAATGGGTGGGGCCAGGGATGCTGCTGAACCCCACACAGTGCCCAGAAGGGGCCCCCAGCAGAGGATGACCCGCCCCAAATAACCCCAGTGCCGTGGGGGAGACCCTGCACTGATATTATTCAGACCCGCTGGTGCCCCTAGATTCCTGCACAGGCAGGGACTCTAACCGGGTCATCTCTGTGTCACGAGGTGACCTAGAGTGGGGCAGCCAGGAGGGCTGAGTATCAGGGGTGAAATGACAAATCTCTGTGCCCACTCTCCCCGCCGCACCCCAGGGTCGATGGCCTCTATCTCCTCCCTGTGCAGGTAGCTTTTCCCTGAGCCATTTCTTCTTGTCAAGGTCCCTGTCGCAGGTTGGGTTCCCCAAAGATGACGTTGAGAGCAAGGATTGGAGTGCAGGTGGTTGATGTGAGATGTGAAGACAACAGATACAGCTGCCATAGGGTCCCGCAATTCCACTCCTGGGCATAGATCCAGAAAAAACTCTAATTCAAAAATATACGTACACCCCTGGGATTTCCCTGGTGGTCCAGTGGTTAAGACTCCGTGCTTCCAGTGCAGGGAGCATGGGTTCCATCTCTGGCCAGGGAACTAAGATCCCACATGCCGTGTGACAAAAAAAAAAAAAAAAGAAAGAAAGAAAGAAAGAAAGAGAGAAAGAAAGAAAAAGAAAGAAAGAAAGAAAAGATACATGCACCCTAATGTTCATTGCAGCACTATTTACAATAGCCAAGATGGGGAAGCTACCTAAATGTTCACTGATGGATGAATGGATAAAGAAGATATGGTACATATATACAATGGAATATTATTCAGCCATAAAAAGAATGAAATAATGCTATTTGCAGCAATGTCGTGGATGGACCTCGAGATTATCATACTAAGCACTGTGAAGTGCCTGGGGCAGCCACTCAGAGCAAAGCGGCCACCAACCCTGCTGCAGCTGCCCGAACAGAGAGTGGAGGGCGAGGGAAAAATACGTTGGCTTCTCCCATCCCCCTGCCCTCCAACCTCTGGCCAATGTTTTCCACTGGCTGAACCTACCTGGAAAAGAGTTGGCGAGGAAATCTGGGCGATGGGGTTTGCAGGATCAGCCCTGTGACACGGAGCAGAGCAGTGGAAAGACAGGGAGCCGGTCTGAGGCAAACAGGCCAATGGCAGCGCAGTACCCACTTCTCCCTACCTCTCCTGTGCCACTGAGTGGAACCATCTTCATGCGCGACCTTTCTCTTCCCTCATCTCCCACATCTACCCATCCATCCTCTAAGGAGCTCATCCATTCCTCTCTCTTCCTCACAGCCACCGCCATCACTCACTATCGTTACTGCAGCAAGCACCGCTCTGCCTTCTCCTGTCTCCAGACTCCCTCTTCTAATCAGTCACTACACTCCAGCCAGAAGGGTTTTTCTCAAATGCCTATCCTACGTCACTCTGCCGCTTCGAGTCCTACAATGGCTGGCCCGTTGTGCTTAGGATCCAGTCCACATTCCATGGCAGGACTTCATCACATCTCCAGTCTCCCCTCCCCTGACATACGCTTCCATCCTCCACATTCCCACATCCTGAACCTCAGGCCCCTGAATTTCCTGGAGCGGCTCTCAAGTCAGGGCCTTCACACGTGCTATTTGCTGTCTTCACAGAGCCCTCCCCTATCCTGCACCTCTTCTGACTTAAGCCCTCTCATGTTGGCCTCAATGGCAGTACTTCTAGGAAGACGTCCCTGGTCCTCCTCACCTGTGTTCCCTTGCACCCAAGACTTTCCCCGGTGGTAGGGGTATCAGATTTAACAAATAAACCATGCAAGTTTAACCGGGTGTCCTGTATTTTTATCTGCAACCCTACCTGATAGGCACTTGTTCCAGAGTATGACAATTGCATGTTGACATTTTAATTTCCCTACTAGGCTCCAACTCGCTTAAGGATAATGATCTTGTCAATACGATTCCCCATTTTGCTAACTAACTAGGTAAGGTTGGATGAATGGATCAGTGACTTGTGGATGGGAGTTTTTACTTGAAATCGTATAGAACTAGACTTCAGCCCTAAACAGGAGAGATGCTTAAGAGACTCAAGGGAGGCTAATGACAATTACTCACCCAAGTGGAGGCTCCTAGGTTGGTTCTGGGCCAGCCTCTCAGGGTGTAAGAGAAGAACTTGGAGGTGGAAACTGTACACTAAAGGGAAATGACCAGAAGGTATGACTGGCAATGATTATGTAAAGCTTTCAGGCTGCACAAAGCTAACAGGCTAACTTCAGCTGGTTTGGGGATTGCTCTGGCTCAGTTCTGAGTCCTGCACACAGCTGGAAAGTTTATGCTCCTGCTGCTGGGGTTAAAACAGTGGAAAAGGCCAGAAGGGTGATGCCAAGGATCATCGTACTCTTTTGACCTCGCGATGGTTTTCTAATAGAAAGCTGAAATCTTGCTATTTTCAGACCCGGTACCCAAGGGCAAGTACGTCACAAATATGAAAAAAGTGAGAAAGGTGGAAGAAAGGCAAATTAGAGCCCACCATCTAAAGAGGCAGCCTCTACTGGCTGCAGACAAACCTCCATGCTGCAATGCAGGCCCAAATTTTCTCCCCCTTCAAGAAAAGACAGGAATCAAGATGTTAATGCTTCATCTCATGACTTTTTTTAACATGCCCATTAAGTCAATAAGTATTAAATGGTTCAAAAAGAACACAACTATAAGTTTATTACTCCGTGCGGGCTTCCAACACTTTACGTGGAATCAACATGTGTCTCCAGGCTGAGATTCCCCTCAACTTGCAAACCTCAGGCAGATGCTGATTCAAATCCCAGAAGCCTCTAGTTGAAAATCAATGTCTGAGATGCTCTGCGGAATCTAGGGAAGCATTTGCTAATTTGCTCTGGGGCGAAATCTTCTATCAATATCAATCAGGCATGAATGTAGATAATTTTCCCACGCTACCAATATAGTCATCTATATGTTTAGTCAACATTTATTGACTATCGCATGGGGAGGTTTGGTGGTCAGTAAACAGTGGAAAGAGGCCCAGAAAAAAAGGGGGTACACTCAGGCTTGAAATCCACCAGGTACACGCCTCTGCTGCCATACCAGTTATTTATATACTTATCTACTACTTCCATCCTAGTTGGTTAACAGTCTCTGCCCCAGCCCTAGCCCTGTGGGCCTCAGACCCCAGCAGTGGGCCACTCATCTGTGGCCACCTACGGCAAGGTGGTGCTTTCCTGGAGTCATCCTCCTTTGGCCACTTGTAATTTGGCCCTCTTTAGGGTACCATACTAGTTGTTCAATATTTTGAGCATCACACACCAACTCTCCAAAGAGAAAGTCAAGTGATAAAGGTTCCCCCAAATGCTCACGTGGCTTTTGTCTCTCCCTAACCTCTTTTCTTGATTAACTCCTGCGCAACCATTCAGATCTCAACTCAAATGTCACTTCCCATTTCGCCGTCTGGACCGTGTCTCCCTGACATTTATTCTCAGAGCTCTGTTCTTTCACTTCATATCTTGTATCCATTTGCTTATTTGTTTGTCTGCCTCCCTGATGAAGCTGTAAACTCCATAAGGGCAACAAAAAGCAGAACTTATTTGGCAAACTGCACAGGCTTCTATATGGTTTACGTGGGATTGGCCACCTACCCAGCTCCAAAGATGGGTCCTGTTGTATTCCAGCCAGTTAGCATGTCCCTTCCTCCAGGTCCTACTCATTGGCACAGGAACGAGAACCTGATCTAAGGCAGCCCAAGCAGAGTGAGGCTGGACACTCTGGCGAGGAAAGCAGAGCTACAGACCCGTTCTGAAGAGGCAATGTCACCAATGTGGTTATCATGAAGCATGACACGAAGGAGGACAAAGACGCAGAGTCCCAGAAAGGTGGCTCCAAAGGGTACACAACATGGGCCTCTCGAGTGAACCAGATCTGGGCTGGCCCTTGTGTTTGGACTGTTCAGTTACATCAACCAATAATTTTTTTCTTTTTTTTTTTTTTTTTGCTTTAGCCAGTTGGGACCAAGGTTTCTATGTATTGTGACCAACAAAATCCTAACTGATATATCTTGTCCCTGTATCCACAAGAACCTTGCTCATGGAAGACACCATATCTTGAACAATATGCCATCGGGAGAACTGGAGATGGCTTAATGGGGGAGGTGACTGGGTAACATCAGCTGGAGCCTTAATTTGAACATAGTTCTTTAGAAAATATGTTAGACTGCCCAAGATTTAAATTCATCAGAAATTCAGGAGTATTTTCCCCGGTGTGTTTTACAGCAGAATTGTTCCTACCTGAGGTTACTAACCTGCTCACCTGTCATTTCCTAAGAACTCCTAAAGATTTCTGCTTCAAATCCTGGACTTTCAACCTAAAGAACCTATGGTTTTAAATTGGGGGAAGGGAACAGGAAAGAATGATTCAGCCTCTAGCTGCTTTTTACTCTGCTGGATAAGATCATTAATTTTTTCCCCCAGAATGACCTGTGACTTCCTACATTTCTTACATTTCAACTTCAAGTTTCATTTCTCGGGATGCCTACAGCTTTTCACCTGGCTAGATGGAAGCCAAGATTTTACTTTTCTCTTGGGGGCTATTCTGCTGGGCTAGAGTCATTAGAAGCAACTTTAACTTCAGGTTATTATAAATATCACATCTTTTAAAGCATAATCAGGCTATGTGGTTCATGATCTGGTTATTAGATTAAAGGTCTGTGTGGCCAAAGGGCTGTACTTCTACAACTATTGAGAAATAAACAACCTTGACTAGTTCAGGGAAGGAAAAGTCTGCAAGTCGGTCCCCATAGCCTGATCAGGGGATTCTTTTCCTCCTTCCCTGATTCACCAGAAAGCACACTTGCTCATACTGTTCACATTCTCAAAATATGTTTGTTACTCTCAGAGCTCCTGGAATACATATCCTCCAATGGTTGCCTTTTGTCAATGAACTGTTCTGCACAGCTCCACTGCTTATATTTTAGGATTTTTTTTCCTTTGGGAGAGAGAAGAGTGGCTTGTAAAACTACTAGTGGAAAATAAGCATTAAGAATCACTTCACCTTCTTCATCAAATAAATCCACCTGAATTACTGGTTCTGTGAACCAGTATGTAATTCAAAAGTTTGATGAAGAACAGAATACTTTGAGTCTCAAAATATCTCTCCATAAATTACTTATTAACTACAAAGGGACAAATAATAACTTCACAGTGGAGAAAGTGCGGGGGCACCACCTTAACCAAGATGCTAATGAGACAGATGACCATCAAGGGGCTCCTGTAAGGATGCACAGAGAGACACACCATCACCTCTGTGGAACCCCATCCAAAGCACAGAACATGAAAGAACCATGAGGAAACAGGACAAACCCCGAATGAGGATCATTCTACACAACAACCAGCCTATACTCGTCACAAACTCTCATAATATGAGGAACAAAGAGGCTGAAGAATTATTTCATACTTAGACCAAAGTGACATGAGAACTAAGTGCAATGCAGGATTGTAGACTGGTTCCTGGCCTGAAAAATTTAGCCATTAAGGATGTTACTGGAATAACTGGCAAAATTTGAATATGGATGGTAGATCAGTCAGCAGTATCAATGTTAAATTTCTGACTTAGACCACTGTGCTGTGGTTTGGTAAGAAAATGTTGTTTCGCTTAGGAAGTAATCACTATTTCCAGGGAAAAGGGCAAAATGTGTCCTTACCCTTAAGGGGTTCAGGAGAAAAAAACATGTATATATGGAAAGACAGTGAATGCCAAAGCAAATAAAGCTAAATATTAATCATTGGTGAATCTAGCTAAAGCACATACAAGAGTTCTTTGTACTAATCTTGCAACTTTTCTTTAAGTTTGAAATTATATCTATAACTATATATCTACATCTATATAGATATACAAAAATCAACACACACAATTCAAAATAAAATGCATCAACCTAAAATCCAGCCTATTCTTCAGGTATTGTTGGCAATCTGAAGAGAAACAAAGGCTAGGATACCAAAAGGGATTGGGTCAGTAGATTCATTCATTAGGACCCTGAGTACATTTCTACTAACTTAAATTATGCTTTCATTTGAATCAAACATTTTGGACTGTCTTCAGCTTAGTGCCAATTACTTATACATTTAAACACTCAAAGGATGAATTCCATACTTTTCCCCAAGTGAGGCACAAGGCTGTCAGTATTCTCGTGTGCTAACGAGTAAGCAAGGCCAATTTCTATAACCTAACTATAGGACTTCTGGGTACGTAAACTTTTTCTCATATGCCCAGTTCCCTATTTTCTTAGAAAATCCAATTTGCTCTGGGATTTCAAATACCACAGGCTCTTGTTTTTGTCACAACAAATGAACTATTTTATTCTGTAGATTCTTAAAAAGAAATTCAATGAATCTTTGCTCACTGCTAGCTTTTTGAGATCTCTCCCAATATCTCTTTGATCAAGCTTTTCCACCCACTCTGGAATAATCCAGGGGTAATTAGAACTTCTTACCTTCTTTAGCCCAAAAGGAGCCAATTCATCACAAGCTGTCATGGATTCTGATTCTAAATTACCAAGAGCCCCATTACTAACAGAGGCAGGGAATCTTCTTTGCAATTAAAGTGATTGATTTCTTTGCAGACGCAGTAGCATTTCACTTTTTAATTATGTTCATTCGGATCAAATGTGAGAAAATTCTTCCTCATTTTATTTTCCATCCAAAGGACACGATACAACAAACATTAATCCCAGAGTGATACAAGGCCAGACCTGCAAGGGCCTTAGGCAGAGCTGGACATCTATCAATGGGTCTTGTCCATTTTACAGGGTCTTAGTGGCTCCTTAAGCTCCAAAGGGGAGAAAAGGGACTAATTATTTGTTACATCACATACTTCACCTAAGGGCTGGCCAAACCTTCCAGCATCTGCTAAGTTGTGATGAGACAGCATTAGACGTTTAGATAAACATAGACTAGCGCCAAACAGAACAATTTTGTTTCTTGTGCAGGCAAAGAACAGAGCCACAGTGCTGGGGATAAAGCAGTGTGTGCAGGTAAACATAAGCAACGAGGGAACAAATCTGTTTTTTCTCACTTAGGTGGTATTAACAGGGTTATGTGTTGTCAAATTTTGAAAGAGAAAAATAAACAAAAACAGTTTGGGAGAAGAAGGAGGACACTCCGGAGGATCTGAAGGATCTGAAGGAACGTGAGGCCACCAAGGCTTACACAGATTTCCCAAGGCCTGAAAGACACCTGCCTGTCCACTTTGCTTTTAACCTTAAAGACTGGCCAGTTGTGGCTCCCGCAGCCTGTAGACCCGGGGCCTGCATCCTTGTCTCCCCTTCCCCACTCTCCACGTGGTCAGCAGACTGGCATCCGTTCACTCACTTGAGACATTCAAAGGTCAAGGTTTTCGCTCAATGAGTATCTTCCAGCGATCTCTGCTCCAGACAACAGTGACTACCTTTTGTCCTGGTATGAATGCAGTTGCTCGCCGTTTTCCAAACACTTTCACACATATGTAAAGAAGAGCCTGGGAGCCCTCCAAGATTTTAAATTTTAGTTAAAAAATGAAATTATATAGTAAGCTCTTGAAAAATGAAAACATCCACGTATGTGAGATTGTACCTCTGCCTTTACTGCAGGCTGTTTGCAAAATTCAGGAAGCCCTGCCTTTCCATTCATTAAACACATAGTCGTTGAGCACCTCCTAAGGGCAAGGCAGGATGCCAGGTGATGGAGGTGGAGAAACAGGGCTTGTTCCTTGCTCCGATGGGGAAGGCACGTAAGCAGACACCCTCGGCACAGGAAAACACAGAATGGAGGTGCTGTGATGGGATAAAAGGGTCACGCTTATAAGAACAAAGGAAAAGCGCATCCTTCCAATGCAGGAGACACAAACAAGCTCAGGAGGTTGGCAGGTGTCTTGAAGGAACATCAGTCTTGCTGAGGGGGGGCAGAAACTCCAGGCTTACCCGACGTAGCACGGGCATATATGCTCGCCACATTCCAAGAACCAGAAACACAAGAAAGAAGAAGCCAGACCAGACACCACAAAGCTGTGACCGTTGGGCTCAGAAGTCTGGGATTTTTATGAACCAAGGAGGAGCATGAAGGGGAAGTGACGGTCCAGCTGGCGGTGCTGGTAGGGGCAGGTGGGGGCAGATGAGGCTGCTGAAATGATCCACTGAGGGCTGACAGAGCTGGCTGTGGCAATGGGAATGGAAATAAGTGGAGATTCAAGAGATTTGGGGCCGGTACAAACCACAGGGACTTGGAACCATCATATGAATGGATGAGGAAGTAGGCAAAATAGACTCTGAGCACTATTATATGTGAACACTTGGATGGCGTCCATGGACTGGCCGGCTTTTGCTGTTGAAACATTTACTGTGTTTAACCAGTCACATCCTGCACTGAGCCCTTGTTTTAAGCTCTTCAAACATCCCTGAGATAAGTGGGGGAGTTACTTCAATCCTCCTTTTTACAGATGAGAGAACCATGACTGGCAAGGTTTAGCCCTAAGCAGGAAACCCAACTAACCCAACTAATTGGTGCAGAGCTGGGACGAAAGATCAGTGTAGTCCTCATTACACAATCCAGCGAAACACAAAGATGGCTCAAAACTGTCCTAGTGGCATGTTTCCAGCCTAAGTGGGACAAAGTTCATACAACTTTATATCGTGAGCTGTGTTGTAAGGTGGTCTGTTGATAACGTCCATTCCAAAAGCCAACGGAAAGCTACCAGTACGCTGAATCATTAAAAACATGGAGGTACAGGACTCAAGTCTTACACGGTTCTGAAAAAAATACCCTTCACAGATGCTATTTTTAGACTCAAGTTTTCCCAGCATAAAGTTTTTAAAAGAACAATCCATCTAAAAAGCATGTAAAGAAATTCATTGACAAAGGTTTAGATGTTTTAGGACTTTAATGTCCTTCACACGGTCAACATAAAACACTGACAATGGATGAACAATAGGGGAAAAGACTATTCAGCAAAGATCTTCCTTCTTCGGCATCACTGGTCAAACACCAGAAGGAGAACGATCACGTGAAGCAACAGTAAGGGAATTTAACACAGATTTTTAGTTTAACAGCATAACTGAAAAACAAAACCAACCAACCAACCAACCAACCGATCTTCTACCCACTGAAAGGAAAGGAAAAGTGAAGCAGGGAGCTTCCAAATCTTGTGAAGCAGCTTAAAAAGGGAGAGGGGAGGGGGAAGGGGAGGCACACGACTGTTGAGAACCTAACACTCTAATGCACAAGGTCAAGGATCCTAACAAATTCTCAAAGTCTCAACATATACCAACAAGAACCGTATTATTAGAAATATAAAGGCACAGAGATATAAATGCATAGATATATAAACTATTTGGTAGTAAAAACAGACCTTGCTATACAAACATATAGTAAGTCACTTCTACCGCTTTATGAGAACAACCGTATAAAGAAAGGATCCAGAAGACCCCACTGCTGTCATCTTGCAAAGGATCAAAATTCAGCACCTAGAGGGCCCCACCCACCCTCCATGCTGTGTGTCTGTGTTTCTCTAAAAATAATAACCTGCAATTGGCATATAATTAAACCCATAGGCAGCTTTGAATATGAGATCTAGGCAGAAAAAGTAGCAGCAAAGACAACAGTGGCTGGCATTTGGTAGAAAAGTAAGAGAAGACTTTTTAAAAGCTTCCAGTTCAAGTCAGAATTAAGGTTAAGTTTCAACAGCTTGGGATAGCTGTGGATGCTTTTGTGTTCTCTGAAAAAAGAAGAAAATCTATCATAAGTATGTTCATTCAAAAAAAATACTGTGTTTTTTAGCCATGCCCAGGTGACTTTCAATTTTGTACACTGTTCAAGGGCAGAGTGTATATTAGTTAGGATGTGCTCATAGCTGGTGCATCTCCAAAAAATGCTTCATGAAGGCTGCCAGCTTCTGACATCTTCGATGGTGACAGCATTATACAGAGAGGCCTGAATGCCTCCCACGGACCCAGAAGAACCACCGATGCAGCCGTTAAGAACAGGAGCATCTGGTTGAGCATCAGGATGACCCTCCTTCCCATCACCAGCTCCTGCGAGAGTCACGGCACCTGAGGCCGTCGTGTCCAACCTCCCACCTGAAAGCCCCTGCAGGTGGCCAGGAGCGTCACACATCTCAGTCATTAGAAAATTCCTTTCCAACGGCAGTGAAGGACCGTCATGCTCACAGGTAACCTAGGTTAGCTCAACTCTTCAATGAGCCTGCTGTGCAGGGGGCAGGGAGCGGGCAGCTATTCTCATGCGTGAAAACATACATCTTCCATGGAGCTCACAGAATTAACTACTCTCTCTGATGTTCAGGGGAGCAACAGTGTCTGTTCTTACACTGAACAGGCTTGTGCCAGCTGCACTAGAGATGGGATGGCAACCTTTGTGCTGTCAGAGCAGAGACTTTCAAAGGAAATTTTGACCAAAGCTCCCAGAAGGTGTGCCCCCCCCGCCCCATGCTCTCGGCCGTGGAATCGTGCTAAGGGGCCTGTAAGCAGCAGCAGGAGCACCCCCGTAACAAACGGTCTTTCCCAACTAGTTACAATAACTGCTACTCCAGGATGGACAGCCTCCTAGATGTGTCTCCTTCAGCGTCTGAAAACTAAACCAATTCTCTGACAAGCTTCTGGATGGGACACGTACTCACCACCTATGCCCTTTCAGGGAGATCATAGTGAGTTCAAGAGCTCTGTCGAGAAATCTTTTTTCTAAAGCATCATCTCCTTTGGTGTTGACAATGCGGAATGGAATATTCATCTTGCTTCTATCCTGGGCCTGCACTGGACATCTGAAAAACATGTTTTTTCTTCCAGCTATTTTTCTGCAATGTGCAACTGCCATTAACAAAGCAACAGAAAAGTTTTAAAAACCATTTTCCAGATGCAAACAAGAGATTAAAAAAAAGATCTGTGCCAGCACATTTATCATTTACTTAGGGAGATCACTCTTGCATATGGAACAGTGAGTTAACATTCTCTTATACGACTCATACTTAATTTCCAAGAGCCTCAGTTTCCTCATCTGAATATTAGCAATAATAATAATATCTCCATTTCATACTAGTTATGACAGTTCAGTGGTACAACATAGATGAAGCTTTCAACCCATGGCAGCCACACAGCAATGTGAATGACCCTTTCTCTACAAGGCTGCAGAGAAAAAAAATAAGTTGGTCCGAATAGTGGCAGTAAGATTTAAAAATAATGAGCAGCAGCTTTCAAAGCACTTAAAACACTGTGTTGTCCCAAGCTGTGTGACCTTGAACAAGTTACTAAATCTCTCTGTTGTGCCTCTCTGATGTGAGGACTAAATGGCCACAAATTCTCTGCAGCCCTCCCAGCAAGAGGTGGGGTCTAGTGCTCCACACCTTTTGAATCTGGGCTGGCCTTGTGGACTTGCTTTGACCAAGAGACTGCAACAAGAGTGATGCTGTGCAACTTCCAAGCTGAGGCCTCAAGGGGCATGAGGCTTCTATACCTGCCCTCTTAAAACATCACTGCCATGGAAGCAAGCCCGAGCTAGCCTGCTGGAAATAACAGGCCCAGCCCACAGCCAGCACCAGCTGCCAGACAGATGAGGGGGGCCATTTAGACTCTAGGTGGATCACCAGATGACTTTGGTTGAATAAGTGATCTCAGATGAGACCAGCAGAAGAAACCACCCCACTGAGCCCAGCCCCACCTGCTGACTGAAAAGAATCCTGAGCAAAAGAAATGGCTGTGGTTTTCAGTCACAGTCTTGAAGTGTTCTATGATGCAAAAGTAGGTAACTGATAGAATTTAGAACAGCATCTGGAAAACATTCAATGCTATGTAAATATCGATTGAAGTCAACAGAGTTGTCTTTTCATTCTCCGCACCTTGCACAGGGATCATACAGACTCTCAAAAATGAATGGGTCAAGTTTCATCTAGGATACGTTAGTATTGGACTTCAGTTTCTGATTTGGAGAGTGAGCAAGCCAAAATTATCTTCCACTGACAACCAAAGGAGACAAACAGAAGAAGAGCTGACATGCTATTCTGGATTACAAGGAAAGTATGTCATAACTCTCTCAATTTTCTCAAGCACATCCTATTTTATTCTTCCACTTCTACAGGGTGGGATTCATTAAAAGTAAACAGCAAAGAAAAGCAGTGTGAGGAAGCCCCCATTAAAAGCTATGCTCGGCCCTCAGGGCACACACATAATTCCTGTTAAAGTTAATAGGAGTCAAGTGCACGTCGACAGACAGAAGAGACGCAAGCAGGGAAACCAAGTATCCGGTAATAGGCTTTGAGCCTGAATTCTGGGCCCCCCTTTGCACAGGTAGTAGGTATCCTGGTTGACATTGACGTTAAAAATGTAGTGTCTACCCTCTTTGATATTCTGCTGCCTCAGGCTCCCCAGGTGACAGCCCAATTATAGAGCTGGAGCAGCAAAAAGGACACGTGATTTAAGGGGAAAAATATTAAAAGGGGGAAGAATTAAGAACCTGGATTTACAAAGAATCTGTCTTTACAGTCGTCCCCCACACATTTACCCATCCTACTGTGAACGTAGGTGGTATCCTGACAGCAACAATGTCATAACAACTAGAAATTGAAGATTAAATTTGCACGGTGCCTGAGAGTGTCCCTGCTGTGGGGCTGAGGGAAGGAAGAAAAAGATGAAGGGGAATCAGCTGCTCCCAACCTAGCAAGACGGCTGTGGAGGGAATTCAGATTCCACAGGATAAGCGCTGTGGAAGCACAGAGCTGAGCAAGTACCTCTGCCCAAGGGAAGGTTGAAGGTTTCAGCGGAAGGGAGGTGGGAAGGGTCAGGACAGGGGGAGACGAAGGAAGGGCATCTGGCAGAGAGCTGTCTCTGCCAAGGCACGGGGGACCGCAGCAAGTTCTCTGCAGCACCTGGGGTGCTGGGTGCCTGGCTGGGGGCAGGACTGCAGACCGCAGAGGGCCCTGAAGACACGCTCTCCTGGGAACTGGATCCATCGGATCCTGGAGCACGAGGAGCAATCAGGTCTGCACAACAAGGAGTTCTGCGTTGTAGAAAAAGCACTAGGACACAGGGGCTGGAGGGTGGGGACACTGGGGGAGAGGCCTGCTAGAAAGTTCCCACAAAGAACTTTCTAGGTCAACAGAATTAGGGCTCGTGATCAAGACAGGGACACTGGGGAGTTTCAAGCATGGGCAGTAAGTGAAAATGCCAATAAGGACCCAACGGTCATATAAATGAGTATAACAGGCCCAACGTGACAGACTCAGCACAAACCCCCTACATTACCTGTTAACTGTGAGGGCCCGTTCTTTACTTCCACAGAGAAACAGTCTCCCTTTTGCTTGAAACATACGGCCCTCCCAGTCTGTTTCTCCCACTTTCAGAGACACGGGGATTATGAAATAAGACATCTGGATTTAAATCATCTTCCCATGTTCCAGTAAGGGCTCAAATTGTGTGTTTTAAGCCCTGTGAGCCACACCGAGCACTGCCGTGGGCTGTGCTGGGCCACCGCTCCCAGGAGTTATCACTAAATCCCACAGCAGGGGCAGGGCCTGTGGCCGAATGAGTTGGGGGCAGGGAGAAGGTGCCAGGCTGACAGAGCGCTAGCAGGGGGCCGGGTGGGTGTGGAAGCAGCAGGTAATCCTGGGACTACAAAGCTTCCAGGACAGAGTCTGAGCAGCACTCCCCAGGGAGTCTAGGACGGAAGCTGATAAGGATGGTTGTGACTGGAAAAGCGGTGCCACAGTCAGTCATAGAAATTTAGGAAATCCTGAATTAACAGGGCTACACGGGTTTCTGGACTCAACTTCCTAGAGCGTCTCAAGAGCTCCAGTGAATCGTGAACTCCCAAGAGGATAATTCATATAGGAACAGAGTTTTCCCCAAATGCATGTGGCTGAAAAACCCACTGCATCTCTGGGATGAGTATTCTAGAATGCCCACTGAGAAACCCCTGGACTTCCCGAGGTACCAGAGGGGTGTGTGTGAGGGGAAAGGCACCACCTCAGCGCAAAACAGCATCTCACAAAGGTGGTGACGGTTAGTAGGGCGCAAGAAAACCGCAGGCAGCTGGCAAGCGATGACAAGACGCTCGTTTCAGTGGTGTCTGCTCCAAAAGACAAACCAGAAACAAGAAGGGCGCGAAGACTGCATCCTGAGGTGAGAGAAGCCCACAAAACAGTCACTAGGCCTCTCCTGACTGCCTAACTTTTAAATAAAAAATTAACTCTAAATTTGCACACGATTAGGAAAACTAGAGTAAAAATATAAAGATCTATTCCCTTCCATAGAGGTGGTTGCCAATAACAGTCTTTTGTGCATTTTCAGGATCAGATACACAAATGTGTATACGTGTATATATGCGTGTTTCCGTATGTACATATATACATACATAGTATTTACAAATACAAACACTGTGGGTTTCTAAGTGGAATCATAGAAATGTCCTTTTCTACACCTGCTCTTTTTCCTTTTGACCTCACGACGTATCAGGTCATCTTCCCAGTTTGCTCACAGACCTTCCCCTTTCTCCACACACACGTTACTCCATACCACGGATGGATTCTAATTTCCTTCATCAGACCCCTCCCGAAGGACATCCGGGTTGTCTCTAGATTTTCCCCATTATGTCAGTATCCCTCATTGGACTTGTGGGTGCCTGATTTTATGCACACTTCTGTGCAAGGCAGAGTACTGGCAGAGGGCAGGTGCCTAGAAGTAAAAGTCTTTGGTCAAAGAGCAAGAGAGTTTTGAACTTTGATGGACGCTGCAAACCTCACTCCAAAATTGAACACATTTATTATACTTAACATAGGCAAAGTGTGTTTGTTCCCTCGTCTACACCAGATGTTATCAGTCTTTAGAATTTCTGCCCATCAGAGGGGAAGAAAATCCCATGGTTTTAATCTGCATTTCCTAAAGAAGTTGGCCCCTCTTCAACTGTCTAGTAGCCAGCTGTGTTTCTTCTGAGTTGTTTGCTCATACAGGTAGAAACCACCCCCTGCCTTTTGAAAATTTGCTTATCCTTTTTCATTTATTTGTGGGTTCTTCTCTATATCAACAGTAACCTTTATATGTTAATACACTACCCAACTTTGGTGTCTGTCATTTTGTTTTGTTTACGTCTTGAACTGTAGAAAAGTTTTAAATTTTCATGGAATTAAATATCTTTTACTTTATGGCTTCTGAGTTTTATGGCTTACTTAGGAAGGCTTCTGTACTCCCTACACTTACACAGAAATTCTCTCCTGTATTTTATATTTGCTTCTTGCATTTAGTTGCCTTTGCATCTTTTTGACTGACTAGAATTTGTGTATGCTGTGATGCAAATATCTAATTTCTGTTTAAATGAATTATCAATGCTTCAATCAATCAATTAGACAAAGTCAAGTTAGACTGTAAAATTGTCTAAGTTAAAATACAATTCTCAAGTAAACAGGGACCTGTTTCTGGACTTCTCCTCCGATCTCTGTTTCCCTCTGCCAGTGGCTTTATATGTTAATCGTATGTTAACGTTACATTTTATTAATGTTAACATATATGTTTAAAATGTTTCATCTATCCTTTTGCACTAACTTTTTCAGGAGAACACTGAACTGGCTTCTAGATATTTACTAATTTTTGTGACTATTGCAAATGGGATCTTTCCTTGTTTTTCAGTGTTATTTCTGGCTTATGGGAAAGTAACTGACTTCTACATACTTAGACACAACTGATCACAATTCTGAACATGATCATTTCTAGTTTTTCCACTGATTCCTGCATTTTGAAAAAACAGTCATTATCATCTGTGATTTTTGTTGTTTCCTTAGTAAAGGCTCTGGAAACAGCCCCCCCCACCAATCTCCCCATGTTCTTATCCTGCCTGATCCCACTTCCCCGCTGCACCTGACCCTAACCTGTCTGCACTGCTGTAAAACACTGTCTGTTCACAGGGTTCTGATGACAATAAAAGGTATTCATATCTGTAAAGTGCCAAGGGCTCTGCCTACTTTATTTTATTTTGGGGTTGTCAACAGACACATCACATGCTTCCCTCTTTCCTAAGGCCTGGACCCCACATGAAAGGGAGAAAAGGTGACCTCGTATCTGGATATGGATTTTGTCACTTCAAGAGCTTTATCATATTAAAATTAATATCTAATAAATATTAAACACTATGTGTCAGGAACATCCTAGGTACGTTCCATAAGAACCACAAATAATATTAATAGCTAACTGTTAAGGAAGTAATTAACCATTAAGGAATAACCATTAAAGCTGTTTTAATCTTAGCACACCAGAAAATATAAGGGGTATAAGTTCTAGTGGCATTAAAAAAAAGAAAGAGGGCTTCCATGGTGGCGCAGTGGTTGACAGTCCGCCTGCCGATGCAGGGGACACGGGTTCGTGCCCCGGTCTGGGAGGATCCCACATGCCGCGGAGCTGCTGGGCTGGTGAGCCATGGCCGCTGAGCCTGCGCGTCCGGAGCCTGTGCTCCACAACAGTGAGAGGCCCGCGTACCGCAAAAAAAAAAAAAAAGAAAAAAAGAGTTACCAATTCTAATAGTAGCTTTTCCTTTTCGACCACTTTCCAAAATTATAGTTCTCTTTTTCTGTCTAGAAGCTTTGGATGGTTCCTTCACCAATGGAGAAGTTATCCACTGGTACTGAGAGAGAAATGATAAATATGCCATTTAAGTTACAGGTAGTTTAGGAGGGTTTGATCTTCATTAGAAATTAAGATATTTTAAGTTAATAAAAGGTCTTCAATCTGCATTTCTGGGAAGCTAAATTAAAGCATCACACAACATTTTCAAAGACAGAAAAGCCATTTCATTTGACTAAAAACTTAGTTTTAAGATGGCAGAAAGTACCTTGATAATTTTCTTTTAAGAAGGAAAGAAAAACAAGCCATTAAAGAGAAATTCTTCCGAGAGAATTAAAACATGTTATATACCTCTGACTTGGCACTCCTTCCATTCTGGAGACCTTTTTTGGTAACTGCTTTCAGCACAGAATGATTTAAAGTAAAATAAATTGAAATTAGAGTAATTATTTCCCAATGAGTGGCTATTTCCATTTAAAACCAAAAGCCAACTAATTATTGCTTTTCCCATAAAATTAAATATGAAATCTACATTATGTAATTATATACTTATTTCCCCCTTTGTGTATTCTAATTTCTTCCTCAAAAACCTAAGATGCCATCTTGCAGACTGCCCCCAGTGGCTACTATTTTGGCAGCAGCAAAGGTCAGCTTTAAACATTTTGCATCTAAAGTGGCTTTAGATACCTTTGGATAGAAAGTACAGTCTGAGCACCATCCAGACGCTTAGATACCTAAAGGGCATCCAAGATAACAAACCAAAGTCCTGATAGTCCCTCAAAAGCTGCTCCTCCCATCAGCCCCCTTCTTCTAAGTGATACCACCCTGTTGCACACATAATCATCAACGACTTGTCTCCTTGTTACTATTTCCTTCATACCCCACATCTAATCTATCTGCAGGTCTTGATAGCTACACCCTCAAAACACAACCTGAATTCAACCACTTTTCACTTGCTCCAAACTTCCAACCTAACCTAGGCCATAAACATCTCTTATTTGGAGCACTGTGACAGTCTCCTAACTGGTCTCCCTGTTTCTCTTCTTTATCCTCCCAAGTCCATTCTCTATACCAGGTCACCTTATTGAGATACTATTTGGATCATGCCTTTTTCCAGTTCAAACCCCTCTACTCATTTAGAATAATCCACATCTTCACTCTGGCCTTCAAGATTTTACAGGAGCAGACCCCTGGCTAGCTCCTTGACCTCATGTCATACCACACTCTTCTTCACTCGGTACTCTGGCCATGTTGGCCTCCTTGCTTTTCCTTAAATACTCCACCCACCTACATGCCTGCATACTCATTGCCTCCTTGTCCTGGAATGTGCTTACTCCAGTTCTTCCATGGCTTGCTCCTCTCTTCATTCATGTCTCTGTTCAAATGCCACTTCTCCAGTGAAGCTGTCCCCTAACAAACCTATCCAATGGCGTCCTACCTGCTCTCCCTCGCTCTCCTTACTTTAAGATATTTTTGCACTTCCTACCCTCTAAAATTATATTACTTATCTGTTTACTCATTTCTATCTGAACTCCCTCACTCTCCTTACTTTAAGATATTTTTGCACTTCCTACTCTCTAAAATTATATTACTTATCTGTTTACTCATTTCTATCTGAACTCCTTCACTAGAATGTAAGCTCCACGAGGGCAAGACTTTTGTCTGTCTGGTTCACTGCTTTATCCCTAGTGCCTAAACCCATATCTGGCACACAGAAGATATTTTAAAAATTGCTTGTGATTCTGACAAATGAATAAAGTGCTCCTGGCAAGAATTCAGAGGTTGCACAGGAAAGAAAGAATGCTCTTGGTGGAAGTAGGCTTAGTACCTAGGTTCACCTCTATTCAGAGTAGAGATAAGAACAATTTACAAGTAAAATTCACTTTAATTAGTACATTATCTGCTAAAAACATAAGGGAAGTGCAACACTAGAAAAGTACAGTTGAAGCTTGAACAACATGGGTTTGAACCTCGCGGGTCCATTGACACACGCATATTTTTCAATAAATATGTACTATCGTCCTACACGATCCAAGGTTGGTTGAATCCACAGATGTGGAACCACTGACTATAAACTTATACCCAGATTTTCAACTGCGTAGGGGTCGGCACCCCTAACCCCACGTTGTTCAAGGGCCAACTGTGTGTGATGAGGAAAGTTAAACACATTAAATTTTAAAAAACTGTCAATACGTGAACAAATTCTTTTTGTTTTGCTACGTGTTTATCAATTTCAAAAAAGTGACCACATACCAACAAGTGGATTTTTTCTTATATCCAGAACGAGCAGAGTTCTGTTGGTTTCAAGGGCCTTTAGTAAAGCCTTTGCTCCTTCACTGGTGAGGCCACACTGCTGCAGGTCAAGTGCTTTCGATGAAAGACAAAGGTCACTTCCTAACTCTACAGATTTAACATATAGACAACTCTCATTTTCTCACGTGTGGAAGAGTCCTGCACAAGACAAGTCATGGCAGGTTTGTAATTTTGGGTATGGAAAAAAACAGAAACGTATATGCACACACATAATGCATAATCCAATTTAAAAACCTCTTCTTGAATGTGCAATGATAACCCTGGCTTTAGTATCAATAAATCATCCAACATATTTTACAATTACAGAACTGAAGAATAACTGTATATAACGTATGAGCAAAAAGCATCACAAAATGAATCTCAGTTCATAATTAGCAAGGGCGGCAGAGGCATGTAAACCTCACAAGCAAAACCTGGTGGAGCTCAGAAATGCACTGCATTCTTTTGATCATGATCTTCAGCTCCAAATCACACTTGAAACTAGCTAAAAGGGGAAAACAAAATAGGAGAAATGTAATAACTGTTAGTTTTAGAGGAAAAAAGGACAAGTCTAAGAAGATACAAATAATAACAAATTCAAACAATGTGTGAATAGAGAGTACATAGTAAAAACCTATCATGAAAGTATGATGGTCAAGAACTCTCTCCATAAAAAGTCAGACAAAAACCAGAAACACTGAACATGAATTCTAGTAGTTCTGGGGCTGAACAACCTACTCATTTAAACCAAAGGGATCATCACCAAAGCACAGGTATTAAAAAATATTACATGAAAGGAAACTACGATGAGTCTTTTTTTTAAGTATTGTGTGGACCATCACATTAAAATAACTGGAGTCTTTCAACACCCCCATGACACACAGAAATAGCAAGTAAGACATACGGATCTGACAGGATATGATACAACCCTTACAAACTCTCACTACAGAAGAATGGACACAGGGTATAATTAACCAAATAGCCAAATTAATACAAACAGCCAGTAAACCTCACCAGTAAATCAAATGAATACAAAATAAAACAAAATGTAGTTATTTTCCTATCAGATTAAGCCAAGATTCTGTAAGAAAAGCCTTTAAATCATGTCTATACCCTTTTGATCCAACAACTCTCTTTCTAAGAATTTAACCAAAAGAAATAGTCAGAGATATAGGTAAGGATATATATCAGAGTACTATTTGTAACTGAAAACCTGGACAAAGCTTATATACAAGAATGGATAAGCTACGTGCACTGTGGCATATTCATATAATGAAATACTGAACAATCACAAAAAATGATGCAGGAGATGCAAATTTACTGACTTGCTAAAATGCTCATACTAAATTAATTGAAAAAAGTTATAAAATTTGGAGTAACCCCACTTGCATAGAAAATGGAGAGGTACTCATTTTTGTAGTTTTACATTTTTTTTACAAGTGCTACAAGCCACTGTTTGTGAGAGGCAGGCTTCACATCTACTGTTGGGGTGGACTATAAATTGGCATAGCATTTCTGGGTGGTAATTTGGCCATGTGTATCAAAAGTCTTAAAAATATGTCACACTTAGTCATTCCACTTGTAGTACCTTATTCTACAGAAGTAATCCCGATGGACACAGAGATGTATATACAACGTATTCACATTGTTTCTGACAGGGAAAAGCAAACTGTCTAAATCGAATTGCAAAGAATTGATTAAACTATGGGACATCAATACGACGCAATACTACATGATACATCATTAAGTGAAAAAAGCAGGAATATGAAATAGCAAGTATACTACAATTCTATTTTTGTAATCCCTAAGTGTACAAATATATTTGTAGAAAAAAAAGACTGAAAGTATATACACCAAAATGAACAGTGATTATGTCTGGGTATTAAAATTACGGGTAATTGTTCTCTTGTTACTCTGTATTTTCTATAAAGGATATATGCAACTCTTAGAGAAAGTTTAAAAGCAAAATAAAAGCTATCAGTAAAAGGAGGCTTTAAAAAAATCCTATCACAATAGTACCATGCCAAAAGCTAAGCATATTTCATATTAAAAATTCAATATTTTCAATTTTAGAATTTACCTCTAAGCCATAAATCCTCACTAAGAGATTCTGCCAAAGCACTTGCACCCAGGTCACCAATGAGCGTGTTGCAGTTCAGAGTGATACGCCTCAAACCAGCCATACAGTCAAGATCAGGTCTCCTGGAACGAAGACTCTCAGCCCAGGTTTCTTCATGCTTTCTGGTAGTCTGATATGTCAAAGACTTAATGGGATGAAATTAAGATGCCTGAATAAGGAAACAGGGTGTGCCTACTGAGTATGGCTTATTATGTCAGAGATTTACACACACACACATATCAAGCATATATGCCAGGAGCATCAACCTGAGAAATTCAACGGTCACTTCTGGTTTACGAGTCCAGTGACCCAGATTCTACTCGGTCAGTGATTAGATTCTAGCCACTGGATAGCCTGTTTCTGAACACTTATGTAAAGTTGGACAACTCAATTACAGTCTGTGAATGATTTTCCTTATCTTCTAAGTCAGGGAATTGGTTCTAAATTCTATCATTGCTGAGGCTCTAAATTTCATCATTCTGTCCTCCAATGCTCTCCAAACACCTGACTGGGCAAACCATAAGAAAACTTTTTAATATACATCTTATTTACTAACAAATTATATACACAAAGTTCCATACATATAATTTATGTACATGATAAACTACACAGATTTTTTAAAATAATACAAAGGTAAAAATGTTCTAATATTTTCTTTTCCTAAGTCCTAAGGCATTATTTTATTTTACTTATTTTTTATAAATATTTATTTATTTGTTTGTTTGGCTGTGCCAGGTCTTTAGTTGCAGCATGCCGGATATTTTAGTTGGGGCATGTGGGCTCTTAGTTATGGCAGGCACGTGGGATCTAGCTCCTGAGCAGGGATCGAACCCAAGCCCCCGGCATTGGGAGCACATAGTGTTAACTGCTGGACCGCCAGGGAAGTCTCAAGCATTATTTTAAAAACTATATTTACAAAATGTATATCTCACATGCTACCTAGGGTATGCACACAAGCTTTAGAGGCCTGGACTATGCACAGCCAGTTTGATGTGCCTTGGAAAAATAATGGTTTGACATTTAAGCAAAAGTACTGTCTTAGAGACATTCAGTTCTTTATATTCATAAAGTAAATTGTGGTAACAGGGAACACTGACTGTAAATGAAAAAAGTCTTATTACATTCTTGAAAAAATAAAAGACTCAAAGTGCCTTTGTTACTCTAAAAGGAAAATCATTAGTGTCGTTTTTCTATTAACAATAACTTATCAAAGCTCCAAGGAGAAACAACAGCAATCACTTACACAGTGCTTAGTATGTGCCAGGCACTATTTATACAAATGAGTGCATTTACACCTCATAATGAGGCATAGAGGTTAAGTGATTTGCCCATGGTCACTAGCTATGAAATGGGAGAAAGGGAATTTGAACCTAGGCCACTTGGCTTCGGCACCCAAGTTCTTGACTGTTTTCTACCTCAGGGGTCAATGGACTTGCCCTGTATAGGCTCAAAGAATTTTTCAATTTTTAAAATCTAAATTTAAACATTTCCAGATTTGTGGGCTATACAGTTTCTGTTGCAACTACTCTGCCCCACTGGCGTAGGGTGAAAGTAGCCATAACTACCATGTAAACAATGGGTGCGACTATGTTCCAAAAAAACTTCCTTTACAAAACCAGGCAACGGGCTGCATCTGGCCTACCAGCCAGAGTTTACCTATCCCTGAGCTGCATCATCATACTATTAAAAAGCCTTCATATCAAATTATTAAATAACTTTAGGCCTAAATACAGTCATAATAACCACTGTAAAGTTTTAAGGTATTATTTTAAAAACTGTATTTACAAATTGCTGATGTACTGATTTTTATTAGTTTAAAAACTACAGCAGCTAATAAACACTTGATTCATTTAAGTCTTGAAGACTATAACCGCATAGTTTCTTCACAGTATTACAATAAACGTTTTCAGTAAAAAAAATACATAAAAGTATTATTAGGTATTATATATTAAATCTCTTATTTCTAAAATTAAGTGGACTATCTTTATTAAATGGTAGAATCCCAACCTGAAAAGTGGTCATATTCTTTCAGCAAAATGAAAGCTGCACTCACATGTATCAAAAGACAAAAATTAGGGCTTCCCCGGTGGCGCAGTGGTTGAGAGTCCGCCTGCCGATGCAGGGGACACGGGTTCGTGCCCCGGTCCGGGAAGATCCCACATGCCACGGAGGGGCTAGGCCCGTGAGCCATGGCCGCTGAGCCTGTGCGTCCGGAGCCTGTGCTCCACGACGGGAGAGGCCACAACAGTACCGCAAAAAAAAAAAAAAAAAAAAAAAGACAAAAATTAACTGCCCTCTGTATCAATATATTAATGTGTTTCAATCACATATGTTTTCATGAAAGTTTAAACATAAAATCACCTTTAAGATCTAGGCCATGTGATCTGCTCCCTGCCATGTCAGAATACACCCCGTGAAGTTTACTTAACTTGTCTTAAGTGTGATAGAATTCTTTATACCTTGACAAATAACTAAAAGGAAAAAAAACCCACATACACAATAAGATGAAGAGCCTATACGTTTGTCAATCTTGACTTATTTGCTTTTCTTGAGTCAATTGGAGGTTTATAGCCACATTCTCAAAATCATTAACTACAATCTTCCCAAACAGGTAATTGACGAACAGATGCATTCTAAAACTTGTCAGTAACAAAGTGCTATTCCAGTTTACATCAACAGTTTAATTCTATTTAGATACTAAAACTGAATACACTGAATACTGCAAACTTTATTCCCAACCACTCAGCAAAGTACTACATACCTTTTCAGATATAGGAAAAAAAAGAAAAAAAGAAAAAGCATAAGATTCTTCCTATTTTCATTTCCAAAGATACATCCCAATCTTAATGATCAATCAGTGATTTAAATGTCAACTATAAACCCAGTATTTTATTAGCTGCTATGCAGTATACTATACTAGAGCAATAGAAGAGAGAGGACCTCAAACCCTCTGTTCCCTCAAATTGAAAAGCAGGCTTCCTGACCCCTCCAGACCACTACTGGACACAGGGAAGGCACACGAATGTTTCAGGACCCCAACCAACAGTCACCTGCTTTGTGATTACTTCCATGACACACCCTCACCAACACCACTGAGTTTGCTGCTCCTACGGGACGTTATATGTATTTACTATTTTAACACATAACACAGTGCGTCATAATTATGATTGCAGATAGATGTTCTAACAATTTAAAGAGAATGATGACTTTTTTGCTCTTTACATCTTGCCATTTCCCTTCCCATAATATTTCTTGAAGAGAAACCATAAATATATAGACAAACACAAAACACAGAAAATATACAAAATGTGTGGTTTGTGGCTTAACACAAAGTTAAGTAAAATTAGTTCTGACAGTATCCAGAATGACAAAATTTCATGGTACAAATGAGAATGGACCAAGGTTTGAGCAGGTACAGGAGACAATCCAGGCATGAACAACACCAAGAAAAGGTAGACAGGAAGTAACATGGTGTGTAGGAAATCACGAGACCAGTCTGATGGGAAGAGACATAAACAAGACTGAAACTCACTTTCTAAACCTCCATCTCCAATTGGACAATTCGCAAGACACAGGTGCACCAAAGTGGCCAATTTATTCAATCCCTTTAATATGGAGGAAGAGTTTAAAATTTTACTGGTTTAATTTGCCCCAAAAGCAACTATCAAATGTTGGCAGGACACAATGAAGGCTTACCTTTGTTAACATAGTTAAGCCTCTCTCTCTTACAACTAGCCCACTTAGCTCCACGTTCCTTAGCGCACCCGATGCACTTACACAGCGTTTAAGAGCTTTACACAATTGGAAGGTCACATCTTTATTTCTTTTCGCAGGAACACGACTTCTGTAAACTTTATTTCTGCCAGAAGCTAAAGCAAAATTATTGTAAAATAAGTGATTTAAAACACACATTTTATCATCATTAAAAAGCATTAAAAAAAAGCATCTGCTCTGTGCTAAGGATTAGAAACGACTCCTGCCCTTAAAGCCTTCATTAAGGAGGGACATGTGTAAACTGAAAATTTCAATCACATGAGATAAAGAAACATAACCTTTATGCACAGAGGCTCCTTTGGAGGCAGAATGTTATATCCAAGTGATGGCTTCATGATAACCCTGAAGCAGAATCTAGAAAGATGAGGCTATGCAGAGTTGGAGTAGGAGGTGCATTAACTGCAGAGGGAACATCTGTGAAAAGACACTCAAGCCTGACTCCTGCTGGGCACTGTAAATACTGCAGGTGGGGATGACTAAAGGCCAGGGGTCCAAGTGTGAGAAGAGACAGAAATGAAAGAGATGTTGGCCCAAGCAAGCCTGGGAGAAAGCATGGCTTGTATCCCACAGGTGGTGAGACCTGGGGCTACCACTGGCTGAGTAAGGGTGCCTCCACTGATTAGAAAAAGGCTCCCTGCTGCTGAAGGACCGACTAGATAAAGGGAGTGATCACAAAAAGCTCCCCTTCCTCAGGGCAAAGAGCCCTATGAGGCTTGGCCGCACACAGTTCAGACTACACGCCTCCGTGCAGAGCACACGCTGGGCGGCTACTATGCAGTAACTCTGTGTGGGCAAGCCATTAGCAGCATTATTTTAAGCACATCTTTTTATGTTAGAAGATCACTTAACCCGAGCAGGCGGATGAACTTAGAGGAACTGAATCCAGGGGCCGTGAACCACCCAGGAGTTTCTGCCATAGTCTGGGCCAAATGTAATATGGATGAAGAAGCAAATTTAGGAGGAGGCCAAAATTTACAAGACAGACCCACTGGATGCAAGACATAAAGAAAGTTCAGTGAAGGAACTCTGAAGAGAATGGGCTCTACAATAAATTTTTCTTATATTCAATGTAAAATATTAGGCAAAATTAAGTACAGTGGCCTTTAAGGTCCCTTCCAGCTCTAATTTCTTTTGATTTCTAACTTATTACTCTGGTTAAGTAAAGTCCCTTCAGAGGTACAGAACAGTTCTTATACCTGAATGGGATGCAAAGAATAATCTGACTTCTCTTCACCAGGGGATGAGTTGAACTATCCTTGCAGAAGAGATAACAGATGGTGTGAACCCCAGATCCTGGAAAAGGTCCAGGCACACGATGAGTATTCAGCTTTTTGAAAACAAATGAACAATCATTTCCTCTCCTACATCTTCACACCCTTTCTCTGCTGGTTACTTTCTCACAGCTTATAAACATCCTCAAATATACCCACTTAAAAATCTCTCAGACCTATGATTCTTTGGATCTTCTTGTGGGTAACCTAAGTCTCTACCATGCCTTCAAACACCTGTCCTCCCATAAAGCCCAGATCTGTACCTTGGGTCCAGACCCGTCTACCAGGCCCCTTTAAAGCACTGAAGATCAAGTAAGATCCTCTCGCCACCCCCAAACCCTTTCTACTGTGCTCTGTATCTCTCAAAAAGATGCAGCTGTAAACTGTCACCCACGCTTGCTGCCCTCCCTTTTCTAACTGGTCACCAGGCCCCACCCATTCTCTCTCAGATCTGCAAAATCCAGTCCCACCTTTTATAACTTAAGTGGGAACCTTAGATTACAATTCACCCTGCACCCAATCGAGTGCCTTGCACATGGATGTCCGAGTGAGTCTCTAAACCACAAGTCCATTTCACTGTTCTTTAGGGTTTCCCACAGCCTTCAGGATAAACATCTAAACTTCTGACAGGACAAACAAGGCCCCCTTCTCTTGGGCCCCACTAAGTTTCCAGTATCAACTCTCATTTCTTTCCCAAACCCTGAGTTCCAGTCCTATACCTTAGTTTTGCCATATTTTCTTATATTTCTCAAACTTTGACACACACTGCTCCCTCCTGCCACCCCAGGAGCTTCTACATATCCTTAGAAAGGATGGCACCTCCTCCAAGAAGCCTACCCTGAACTTTCCCTTCCAAGATTCTGTGCTCTGCAACGGGGAAAGGTGGGAGGGGGAAGGATACATTAGGAGTTTGGGATTAGCATATACACACGACTCTATATAAAACAGATAATCCACAAGGACCTACTGCATAGCACAGGGAACTCTACTCCATATCCTGTAACAAACTGTACGGGAAAAGAATCTGAAAAAGAATGGATACATGAATAACTAAACCACTTTGCTGTACACCTGAAACTAACACAATATTGTACATCAAATAACCTCAATATAAAATAATAATTAAATTAAAAAAAAAGATTCTATGCTCTGTAGCACCAGAACTCACTTCTTCCAGAGCACTGACTACTGTGCTTGTGTTTACCTGCCGCCCAGTAGAAGGGGAGATTACCTAGGGCAGAAGCATCGTCTCCAGCAGCCCTTGGTTCTGACAACTCATTCAAGTGCCAGGCTACTTGACACACATAACCTGCTTAATTAATTCTAAGAACCCACAGAAAGAGTGGTTTTTAATGTCATCTTACAAGTGTGGGGATTGCAGTTCAAAAGAAACCTGCCCAGGCCACAGACAGCATAAGCCCTGGAATTCAAACCCTAGGCTGCCTTCACACCAGTGCTCTTTCCACTATATGATATGACTATTGAAAAAAAATTTTTTTTTCCTGAACCCTGTTTGAATGGAAAGGAAATGAAGCTGGGATATATCCATTTCCTAATCGCTTTGGTGTGTACCAGGCAAAGTCATTCAACAGAGCAGGTAACATCTGTGCAACAATTAACGATGCTGCAAACTGTGCTAAGTGTTCTACTTTGTAGAGTCTAGAAGCATTAACACAGTGCATCCTTGTAACCACCACAGAGACTGGGACCTGTTAAGCCCACGCTACAGATGAGAACACTGAGACCTAGAAGCCTTAAGGCACTCGGCCGGGGTCACCGAGCCGGCAGGAGTCCTAGGCCGCACGCCCCGTCTAGTGCATGCACACCCGGGCACTGGGCACTGGTTCTAGTGCCCACCCTCCACCTTGCACCATTGAAAACCCTGCTTCTCAGCGCCAACACGAGAGGCCCTGGAAGCGGGAAGTACAAACCTGTCTCGACAAGCCGTGCCTGGAAGAAGCTCTGGATACAGATCAGGGGCAGCGTGTGCTCAGGAGCGGCGCCCAGTGCACCCCGCGCAGGCGGTCGGCCTTAAGTCCAGCGGGGCGTCCCGCAGGGAAGCGCGCATGGAGGGCAGAGGCACCAAGTCCTGCAGCGCGCACAGGTCCTCAGAGCGCAGAAAGAAGTCGGCCGCGCTGTCCCGGCGCAGCTTCACCGAGTGATCATGGCCCGAGCACAGCCTCGGGGACGCTGGCTGCGGACACGATGGCCACACCCGCCTGGGGCCCCGGCCCCTCGGGCGCCCACCGCCCGGCGGCTGCGGCTGGACCGGCATCGCAGCCGGAAGACATAGGGCCACTGGCCCCAGCTACGCCAACCCCCCCATCCCGCGCTCCGGAGACCCCGCGGGGCCTGGTGCTGGCGCAGGCATCTATGCCCTCCACGCCGCGGGGCTGGGGTTTACGTCAGCGGGCGGGACCGTTGGGGCGGGGCTCGAGGACGTCAGCACGCTCGCCGTGCGTCCGCACGCAGCCCTG
The DNA here is from genome assembly GCF_964341445.2 of Mesoplodon mirus. Taxonomy (NCBI): domain Eukaryota; kingdom Metazoa; phylum Chordata; class Mammalia; order Artiodactyla; family Ziphiidae; genus Mesoplodon; species Mesoplodon mirus. The sequence goes on along the minus strand of NW_028295135.1, from coordinate 72,333 downwards.
TCTCCCATGGTGACGCGGCCTGAAGAGTAGGGGCTTGAGCTCTGAGACTAAGGCAGCGTGAAATGTACGAGGTGTGGGGACTTTGGGGTTTCCAAAAAGCGTTTGCTGACTCATCCAAACAAAACTGAGACCTGGTTATATCAACGCATTTTAAAAGTAAACTCCCGTAAATGTCTGTGCTCCCCCCACCCAGGAGAGAGCGTGCACTCCGTGAGGGACACACGAAAGGCTGAGTGAACGTCTGCCTGTGGTCCTTTACCTGGTGCACAGGTGTGTGAATTTATGTGGAGAGCTCTTAATTTCTGTAGTTTCTGCTAACTTGACACGGTAGTTGGCAAACGGTGACGTGTTCCATGCATTCAGGACATGATCGTGGTTACTAATAATCACTTTGTTTGGTACTGACAACTCCACAGAGAATTTACTACTGAATATCCACTTTCCAGAAGAGAAACTGAGGCGTAGGAAGTGAAGTGACTGAGTAAGAGTAAGGACTCAGACAACTGGTGTTAGTAAATGAACCCTGCAAGGAGGCCGTTAGCCTGCGGTGGCTCTAGTGATGCGGCCGCCTACGTAAACCAACAAAAATCTAAGCCTGTCAACGCCTCAGGGTGGCGAACACTGCTGAGGACAACGAGTCACAAACCACCAACTAGGCTTTAAAGTTATAGCAAGTCAGTCATTTCCTTGCTTTGCTTCTGCCCTTTTTAAAATAAACATCTCTGCAGCTCCTGTGGCTGGAGTGCTCCTCACCGCTTCCGCTTTGGTGGTGCCTGAATTGAATCTATTTTTGCTCACGTAAAGTCTTATTTTCAATATGCCTCAGTTTGTCTTTTAACATTGGTCGTAGAAGTTGGATTTGTGTCCAGTTTCTAGAACAGTGGTCGTCCTCTGGTCAGGCCTTAGGCGTTATGCATACAATGTTCCTCTTCTACCACCACCTTCTGGATGCCTCCACCCACTACCAGCTCCCGCATATCAGATCCCCTAGATGTGGTCAGCAATGGCTTTCACATGCAGCATGCTCACATTATAATATCGCAGACACTCCTCCGTCCTCCAGCCAGCGTGTGAAGTGAAACATTACCATTCCTGTTGAAGAGTGAGCCTGCTGTGACCACTTTCCCAAACACAGCCACTCCCCAGCTGACCCTGGGTAACCACTCTTCTGAACTTGGTCTCCATCACTGCATGGATGTCTTTCTATTTAGGCTACATTTTTAAGTATTCTTCAACCTCATATAGTATTCTACTATGTTTTCTCTTCTTACTTGCTTTTTTTAGTGTTATCTTTGCTAGGTTCATCCATGCTGACACGTAAAGATCTGTCTACTTCATGTACTTTCCTCACTATGTAGGATTCCCATGTAGGGAAGTACAATAATTTATATGTGCATTTTCCTGTTGATGGACATTTAAATTGTTTCCAATTTTCAATATGATTTCTGTTTTAAAAAGTTTTTATATACTTTCTAAAGGTCACTTTACATTTACTGTTATTACAAAATATTGGCTATATTCCCTGTGTTGTACAATACATCTTTGAGCCTATCGTACACCCAGTAGTTTACATCTCTCACTTCCCCACCCCGTATTGCCCCCTCCTCCCCCTCCTCACTGGAAACCGTTAGTTTGTTCTCTATATCTGTGTCTCCCCTTCTTTTTGTTATATTCGGTAGATTGCTGTATTTTTTAGATTCCATATATAGGTGATATCCTACAGTGTTTGATTTTGTTTGACTTATTTCACTTACCACAATGTCCTCCAAGTCCATCTATGTTGCCGCAAATGGCAACATTTCTTTCTTTTTTAAGGCTGAGTAGTATGCCATTGGTTATATGTACCGCATCTTCTTTATCCATTCATCAGTTGATGACACTTAGGTTGCTTCCATATCTTGGTAATTGTAAATACTGATGCTCCGAACATTGGGGTGCACGTATCTTTTCAAATACATGTCTTTGAAAACACGTGTTTTTGTTCTTTTTGGACTTATACCCAGGAGTGGAGTTGCAAGGTCATATGGTAGTTCTATTTTTAGTTTTTGAGAACCCTCCATACTGTTGTCCACAGTGGCTGCACCAGTTTACATTCCTACCAACAGTGTACCAGGGTTCCGTTTTCTCTAAAAATTGTAAATTTTCTTCCTAGGGGTAATTGAGATGATAGTTGAATAATAACATAAGATCAGGCAAAGTCTAAAGAAATTTTAGAAAAGCTGGATAGAGTAGAAAAACTTCTGTTCACTGGCGTTTGAATGTTAGAGAGACACAAGACATGTGGGCCAAGTTGTGGAGAGAAGGGAAACACAGACGCAAGCTTGACACTTGGTGCAGCTTTTCTCCTTGGGGCATTTGCTGATTCAAATGTTACAGCCTAGGAGCTGAAAAGCCAAAGAGTTCAAAAGACTCTAACGACAGAGGCCAAACGGCAAGAACCGTTTTACATTGATAAACAGCATTTTAACTATGGAGAAGCAGAAAATGAAAAGAAAGAACTTTGCATTACATTTCATAAAAGTTTAGAGAGATCTTTGTGGTATATTAGTGAACTTATTTGTGGAAATTTAGCCATGTACATTGTGTTGGAGAGGCACCAAGAGTTCAAGAATTCTCACAATTTGAGTACACGGTTGCCTTAAATATAGGCATGGTAGCATGCATTTACATAACAATGATTTGGAGGATGTTGTGTTAGTCAGCTCTTGCTGTGATAATGCTTTGGAACAAATCACACCAAAGTCAGTTACATAAACAAGAATTTATTTCTCTTGGACCTATGGGCTAGCTGCAGTGGCTCTCTTTTAGACCTCTAGATGGCTAGTTTTGCTCCGTGTTTTGGGTCAGTTTGAGGTCTGTCACGCACCTCTTCGTCTGGAGCCCAACTGTGAGGCCGCAGCTCCCAGGCCCTGTCTTCTCTAAAAGTTCACTGAAACATAAGAGGTGAGCCCAACCGCACAAGCCCATTTAAGGCCTCTTCTGCTCATTTAAGGCCAACATGTCTGCTCATACTTCAGTGTCCAAAACATGTCACAGATCTAAGCTGTATTTAGAATATGTGTATTTGTTTAAAGTTGGGTGCTCTCACAGAAGAATATTGCATTTTGGACAGTGTTAGCTTAGCATTTCCATTGGCATTTGCAAACGTGATTAAACGTCATGTGCACTTTTTCACCTTTGAGAACTTTTTGAAATTGTGGGACAATTTCTATGGGAAAAGAGGAAGGTACATTTTAGAACTCAACTCTAGTTATAGCAGTGTCGGGAGAAGAATTAATGAGATAAGGTCAATACAAATGAAAGATTTGGGATTCACATATTCATAATTAACATTAGTATTCTTCAGACCATTCCTGGAGAATTGTGATGCTTGCTTTACGTGATTTTATCCTAAATCATTATAATCTGACCAAGCCACTTCAGTAAAACATACATCATACAGTACATCGCATTTTAGTTTTTCCTACCACTGCACAACTTCTCAGGTTCCATTTATGCCAGATGTCCAGCAGTGACAGATCCATACACATGGCAAATATTATACATTAGTGGTTGCCAGGGGTTTGGAACAGAGGGAAATAGGGAATGACTCCTTAAAATGGGTGTAGGTTTCCTCTTGGGGTGATGAAAATGTTTTTCAGCTGGACAGCGGTGATAGTTGCACAACATTGTGACAGTACTAAATTCCACTGAATGGTACAGTGAAGTGTAAAATGATCAAAATGGTGAATTTTGTGTTCTGTTCATTTTGCTACAATAAGAAGGAGAAAGAATTAGGGAAAGACTTAGAGTTTGGGAAAGTAAGGTGAACTGGTCAAGAAAAAGACAGCTCTACTGTTCAGTTTTCTCTCAGCTCTCCCAGTGCATTAATCCTCAGCAAGAAGTAGCCTGAATTTGTAGATGATAGTCATTCAACACAGTGCAGGGAAAAGTAAATAAAATAAAAGCCAACTCTTCTTCTTTAGCACATCTATGAAAGGTTAACTTCCTGCTCAGCCACATGGACATTCATGAAGACGTTTCACTTCAGGTGTCCTCTACTTCAGTACTTTACTCACAGCTCATTCACACATGTAGGCAACAGCATTCCTTAATTCGATGGAATCTGCAGTGCTGGTTGTGATCAGTCTCATGAAAAGAAAAGGGAAAGAGGAAAAAGCCTCCACATTGACTTGGTGGTCTTGACAAAATGGATGCAGAAGACAGCTTGAGTGTCAAACTGGAAACTTATTTTCCTTTTCCTTTTCTTTTTATCTTTCCTATCAGGTCTTCTGCCCACTTCCCACCCCCTTCTTTCAAACAGGAGAGACACTAATTAGCTGCTTTTTGTTTGTTTGTGCTAAAACAACTATTGTTTTGGGTTTCTTGTTGTTCGGTGAACATTTTTGTTTTTACTGCCAAATGAGCTTCGGTGGTTGGTGTAGGGCGTCTCTTGGGAACTTAACTTTTTCCAGTTTAAGTGGGAAAGCTTTTTTGTTTGAATGGGCTTTTACTGGGTGCTTCAAGGTTTGCTCTTGGCTCTTTGATGGGGGACTGGATAGCACTGTGTTTCCTTTGAGGTTCCGATAAATAAAGGATCCTATGTCCTCCTGGGCACTTTTTGTTGATTTTGCTGTGTGTTCTCTCTAATAGCCAGATGCAGATTCCAGGAAAATGACATATAAATGAATATAAGTAACCTAATATTTTTAAAATTTGCTTTGGCCATACTCCTGGTCTTATTCTACTTGTAGCAGATGGCTTTAAAGAGCATTAGCTATGTATATATTAAATACAACATAAATATACCAATATTAAATATTATATTGATATATAAATTTAATATACTAATATTTATATTAATGTATAACAATTATGTATTATATTAATATATATTTTTGCCTAGCGTATATTATATACAAAATATATGGGTAATGAAATGTATTTATATGGTTAATATGTTCATAATATTAATAGGATATATCCTGTAAAATTGATTATAAAACAATTATATCATAATATATAAATTATAAATATATATATTTATATATATTATAAATATATAATTATTATTATCTGATATAATACACTATAGTCAATATATTCTATATAACACAATACATAATGTATTAGTATAAGACAATTATATTATGTAATATAAATATAATACATCTATAAAACTATATATATTTTAATTATACATTACACATACAAGTATGTATAGCTATTTATAATTTTATTTACATAGGAATCTGTTCATCCTAACAATTGATGTAAAAATATGCAATATTTTCAATCAAATGGGCCTTAACCTCACTACCTACACATAACTACTTTTATAATCGTGAGCCCTGTCTAACTCATGCTTCCATATCTCTCAACCTGCTTTTCTACACATGCACATAGACGACACACATTTATACACGATATATATGTATACTACCAGTTTTCAGTTCAATGTATATAACTATATAATTTATATAATTATATTCCTGTGTATGTATACAAATATAAATCAAAGGTATGTGTATAGGTATGTATTTCATACGTTTATATAACTATATCATACAAATAATGTATGTGTATATAAATACATGACTATATACATACATACACAGAAATATACTTATTTAAACAAAAGGGACCTAAATAAACATAGTTCTCTAAGAATAAAACTAGTTATGTCTCACTGTTGCAATAAGAGTTTATAGTTTTCTACTGTATGTGCTTCTATAATTGTTATGAACAATTCCCATTTGTTGAATGTTAAGTTGTTTTAATTTTTTGCCATTATTAATGAAGCTCTAAAGAATACGGTGGGCAAGATTACTTGAAAAAGTCTCCTGAAGGAAAACGGTTAGGTATGCTAGGTTAAATGTACACAACTTATTTTTAAGTGCGTGGTTGATTTTTGAAGTATGCAGTAGAAATTTCCAGGACCCATGAAAGAAGGGTGGTACATGTGTGAGAGTTATAGCTATATTAGGAGTGGATTGAAGATCTTGATAGCTTAGAACAGAAGCTGGAAATCCTGTTTTTATGGAGCCAAGTGGCAAATATTTTAGGCTTTGTAGACCAAAGAGCAAAATTGAGGATATTAAAGAAGATATACAGACTGCCAACAAACACATGAAAGAATGCTCAACATCATTAATCATCAGAGAAATGCAAATCAAAACTACAATGAGATATCATCTCACACCAGTCAGAATGGCCATCATCAAGAAATCTAGAAACAATAAATGCTGGAGAGGGTGTGGAGAAAAGGGAACACTCTTGCACTGCTGGTGGGAATGTGAATTGGTACAGCCACTATGGAGAACAGTATGGAGGTTCCTTAAAAAACTAAAAATAGAACTACCATATGACCCAGCAATCCCACTACTAGGCATATACCCTGAGGAAACCATAATTCAAAAAGAGACATGTACCAAAATGTTCATTGCAGCTCTATTCACAATAGCCCGGAGCTGGAAACAACCTAAGTGTCCATCATCGGATGAATGGATAAAGAAGATGTGGCACATATATACAATGGAATATTACTCAGCCATAAAAAGAAACGAAACTGAGCTATTTGTAATGAGGTGGATAGACCTAGAGTCTGTCATACAGAGTGAAGTAAGTCAGAAAGAGAAAGACAAATACCGTATGCTAACACACATATACGGAATTTAAAAAAAAAAAAAGGCATGAAGAACCTAGGGGTAAAACGGGAATAAAGACACAGACCTACTTGAGAATGGACTTGAGGATATGGGGAGGGGGAAGGGTAAGCTGTGACAAAGCGAAAGAGAGGCATGGACATATATACACTACCAAACGTGGGGTAGATAGATGGTGGGAAGCGGCCGCATGGCACAGGGAGATCAGCTCGTTGCTTTGTGACCGCCTGGAGGGGTGGGATGGGGAGGGTGGGAGGGAGGGAGATGCATGAGGGAAGGGATGTGGGAACAGATGTATGTGTATGACTGATTCACTTTGTTATAAAGCAGAAACTAATAAAAAAAATTGTGTAAAAAAAAAATTGAGGATATTATTTAGGTACTTAGGTAACCATTTAAAATGTTACCAGTTAAAATGTGAAAATTATTCATAGCTCACAGGCCATAGAAATAGGCATCTGTCTGGATTTGTAATACAGGCCATAGTTTAATGACACACCTGACATAGAGACTTGTTTATAAATGGCCATAACCACGTGAGAGGCTGGAGGTAAGACTCCATCCCTACTAGATGGGAAGTTAGAACTAAACCTATCTATCCCTAGTTTCACATTCAATGAAAGGGTGTGCCAGGAGAAAAAAATATCTGCTGGCAAAGGGAGACTAAGACCAAATTCTCTTGGCCTCTGCTCTGGGTAAGAAACAGGTAGGAAATCTTGAGAATTCTGAACCCCAGATCTGTGTTCCCAGTGTTTGGGTTGCAAATTTATGTGCGGTCTTGCAAACAGAAGCTAAGAAATTAACTTAAAATGCTCCCAAATTGGTGGTATTCCAAACACAAAACTAAACCCTTTCTGGAGAGGTAGACCTTCAACACAGGCCTATAGCATTCCCACAGATAAAGTTTAGCTAAACATGAGCTCATGATCTAAATTTACACAATAATGAAGAAATCAGCTAGAAGTGGAGAGAATCAGCAAAAAACAATCAATACCAGAATTATATTCCCAAGGCCATCCATCAGATGTTGGAATAATCAGGTGCAAGGCAGAAAATATACATAAAACTAGAACTGAAACAAGGAACAAGGATGTTTTAAAAGACTGGGTAGGATCTTTAAAACATTTTTCAAGTACATGTCATTGATAAAGCTAAAAACTCGAAGGTTGTGTAATACAGCAGATTAATCATGGAGAAGTGTGAATTTATGCTGTTTTTAAAAATATGGCAGGTCAGATTTTCTGCCTAATTATATAAGTAGATTTAGCTTTAAAAAATACACATTATTTTAAAGACTTATTGGCTGTAAAATAAGTTAAGGTTATTTCAAAGGGCTTCTCTCCAAAGAAAAGTGAGAAGTAGCAAAACACAGAAAGTCGAGGGGAAAAAATGTCAATATACACATTGTGGTAGGGTGAACTAAGCCTTAGGCTAGCAACAGTGTGGACGAGCTGACCCTTAGATACTTACAACTAATCTGGAATCTTCAAAAAGTTCAACTATTTATAACTAAAAAGATTTCTTAAAATTAATAACCAAGTGTTTTAATTGACATCAGAAGAGTAAAACAATAAACCCTGAGAACATAGAAAAATAGATAATAAATATATGAGCAGAACTTAATAAAACAGAAAAAAGTATAAAATTGAGGTGATTTAGTATGTCAAAAGAATATTCTTTGAAAAGATTTAAAAAACACACTTTGATTAAGCAAAACAAATACATAAGTAAATAATATACAGAAAGAATCAGGACAATGTTAGAGCAGAGAATATATGAAATGCCCGTAAATTTGAACATTTCTGTAAAGTGGACAATTTCCTAGCTCCTAAAGTTTACCAAAACTGACACAAGAGGAAATTTATAGCTGGAGTTCTTTCACCAGTAAAGGAATTATGTCAATAGTTTACAATCTTTCACCAAGAAAATACCAGACCCAGACAGATCATTTGGGAGGTGAATTCTATGGAACTTCTATTAAACAGATAACATCAATATGAACAAAGAAAAACTTCTAGAGATAGCGAAGGAAGAATTCTCCTTTATTCATCTTATGAAGTCTATAAAATCCTAATACTGAAAATAGATTAGGACTGTAAGGAAAAAGAAATTTACAGGTCAAATTTACTTGTAAATATAAAAGCAAAAATGTTAAACTATGATATTAGCTACCCAAGTTCACTAGAGTAAGAAAAAGCATGAGCAAGTTAGGTAATCCAATGAATGAAAAGGTAGTTTAATGTCAAGGATATATATCAATAGATTGAAAACACCACATTTTATTTCTTTCATCTGTCTCTTTAAAAAATGATAAGTACTTATATTGATCTCTCTTGTACTAGGCACTGTGCTAAGTCACTTACATATTTACTCCTTTAAACCTTCTATCATCCCTGCGGGAAAGTTCTATTTTGTTTCCATTTCTTAGCTAAGACTCTAACCCCCAGGAAAGTGAAGCAACATTTGTAAGTTTTTGTGGATGGTCAGTGATGGGACCAGTACAGGAACATCCAAAGTCTGTGCTTGGAAACAGTGCCCCATGTGGACACTCACATTACAGATGAAAGGAAAGGAACCATGCACTTACCATATAGATTAAGTCTCACATTACAGGTTAAAGGAAAGGAACCATGCACTTACATTATAGATTAATACCCCCATAACAGGTTAAAGGAAAAAGAAACATGTGCTTCCTCAAAAGCTGTAAAGAAAGCATATCCATTTCTTAATATATTTCCCAATTTCTTTTGCTTGTTTTCTGACCTTTGTAGTGCATTTTGCCATGAGGCAAATTTTATTTCTTATATAATTAAATGTATCCTTTTTTCTTTGTATCTGAGAAAGGTATTCCTCATGAATACTTTATTTCATGTCTTCCAGGTTTCTGATACTTTTACAGTTTCATTATTTTTTAACTTTTAACTACTTGCTGTATCTAGAATTTACTAATGATAGCCATATTTTCCCACTTTTGTTGAATAATTTTTGCTACTGATCCAAAATGTGAATTTTATTTTAAACTCAATTCCTTTATGCTCTTGCATCTAATTTTAAGATGCTTCCTATTCCACTGGTTGTTTGCCTATCTAAAACAAAATGCTACCTTAGTTATAATGTAATTATAATATAATAAATGTAATTAGTAAACATAATACGATATATAATAAATAGCATATATAAAATAACAAAATATAATTTACCATATAACAAGGTCCAAGGAGAGCAAAACTATACAATCACTTGAAATATCCCGCAAAAGATAGTTTATAAAATTCAATATTCATTTGTAATTTAAAAGAAAGAGTAAAATAGGGATTGATGAATGCTTCCAAAATAAGAAGAAATTATATGTCTACAAGAGAAAGAGGTAAATGATAAACTTTAGTAACACTGGCAATAAATGCAGGACAAGATGAGGATGCCTGATATAATGTTAAAGAAAAAGTATTATGTAACATTGTTTTTGAAGCACTGATGAGTTCAGTGAAAAGAGAATCTCATAGAAAAGAGTATCTCGTTCTTCTTAATGTCTGTACACTTGTCCATTGCATGAACATAACAGCTTATTTAGCCAATATGTTACTGATCTGCATCTGGATTTCTAGGTTTTCATGGAATTTTTTATTATGCACAATTGTTTCAAACACTAGGACTTCCTCTTATGTTTATATCTTTTGAAAGAAACAATATCTCCACAGATGATTTATCTGTGCTGGCTGCTAGCTGACTTTGGGTACTTCTCAGTTCTTCCCTTTACCTTCCTTGTCAATATGAAAACGGAAGGCAAGAAGGTCTCCTGTTTAGAGACTGTCAAGATAGATCTTGGTGATAAAGTCTTGGTGGTAAAGGCTAAAAGTATCAACCCAGAACAAACGTTTTTCCAGCTGTAACTATGTGTGATTCCCTTGGCTTGATTCCGTAGAGGATGTCAGACAAGACTGTAGAATCTGCCGTCAAAGTGCTTCCAGTAGGATGAGCTAAGTCAAGTATGGTGGCATATGTAATTCAAGACAAAATATAATGTCTCCTTTTCTCTCCTAGCAAAACTTGGTGGAGTGAATGTAGAAGTCACTGTATGCTTTGAATTAAAGGAACACAATAAATCTTGTTTTGGAAGGTAAGTGTTCTGGTCTCTTTGTGGAGATGAATTGGAAATTGTCTAGAAGAAGGAAAATGAGGTTAACCAAAGTTAAACTCATAAATAATTGAGCACTAATTAAATATCTGTGGTCTATGTTTGTCTTTGATCATAATTTCTCCCAATTTATGGACCTCTTTGATACTTGATGAGTCCTTGTCAAAGATGCACTTAACAATGGTTATCACTTGTGTATTGGGTTTTGCCTGGGCCCTGAAGAAACTATCCTAAATTACCAGCTATGATTGTCACTTGATTTCCTCACAGAGAACAATCAGAACTCCTTGTCTTAAGTGGCTTGGAATGTGAAACTAGTTAGTCTCTTAGATATTGTTAGAGGACCCTACAGAGCCCATTGGTGAAAGTTTGGAAAACATGGGGCTTCTTAAAATTGATTCTTGTAGTGCTATAGGAAAGATCACTGAACCAAAAGGATAACGGTGTTTCTGGTTCTGTTGTTAGCGTTCTCCATGGAAACATTGCTGAAGCTTCTGGACTCAATTTCCTTCCCCATGTGTGAATGTCACTGAAAATATCCAACTCCATTCTATCCCCATATAACTTCAGGAACTAAGCAAAATGAAGACTCAAAATTCATTTCAAATAGTGAAATGAATATATAACGTAGAATGGAACTGGGAAAATACCTGGTTTAAATTCTGGAAAGTACCAACTATACAATTCTGGATAAGTTGCTTACTCTTGCTTAGTCTAATTTAATGCCCATCTCACAGGATGTTATGATTAATTTAATATCTTTGTATAACACACAGTGTTATGTAATTTCTTCTTGTTTTTCTTGAGTAAATACATATCCTTAAGCAACTCACTGTAAACAATAGTTACTTACTTGCTTAAATTACTCTTATCTTCTATTATCACCTGAACTGTGTCCTGCTCAAGTTAATATGTGGAAGTCTTAACCCCCAATACCTCGTAATCTGACTGTATTTGGAGATAAGGCCCTTAAATAGGTAACTGAGGTCAAATGAGGTCAAATGGGTGGGCTCTAATTCAATATGACTGGTGTCCTTATAAAAAGAACATATTAGGACACAGACATGCACAGAGAGAAGACCATGTGAAGATCAAAGGAAAACATGGCATCTACAAACCAAGAAGAGATACCTCAGAAGAAATCAATCTTGTTGACACCTTATCTCAGATTTCTAGCCTCTACACCTGTGAGTGAGTAAATTTCTGTTGTTTAACCTCCTCAGTCTCTCTGGTACTTTGTCATGGCAGCTCTAGGAAACTAATACAACTTTTTATGGCCTCCTTGTCTCAAGTTGAAAGTTCAATATTTGGCATCATAGCAAAGAAACAAAAATATCATCTACATTCCTTGTTGTAGTCTTTCTTCCCCATTCTCATTGCTAGTAATTTCCATATTTGGGTCTGTTTTCTGTATCTTGTAAACAGAGCGTTACGCTCACTTCTTGTCTTACTGCTAAGATACAATAAATGTGCAGATACTGAATAGATTTTGGAGAAGTGCAACATATAGTTGGTACATGTGTGATAAGTGTGTATTCATATAATTTATACTTTTTCTCTATTTTCTTCCTTTGGTGTGAGCTAAGATTCTCTGCTTTTGTGACTAGCGCTCCTGAATACTAATCCCTGAATTTAATTCACCAAAAATTGTCAAAAATAATAATCATATGGGGAAAGAGAGAGTGACAGAGGGAGAAGAACAAACAATCAGGCAAGGGCAGTACTGTGAATTATTAGGGTCTTATTAATAAGATTACGTTAGTCTAGAGGAAATGACCGTAAGTACCATCAGTGAGCCCAGTTGGTCTTTACTGAGTGCTAGACACATCCCTGAGTTCTGTTCTTAGTCTCCAACTGTATGATGACTACTGTCTGGAAGTATTATCTGAACAACTAAAGTCACTTAATGGAAAAGGAATATGTCTTTAGAGAAGCAACAGTAATTTTTCTATCTGATTAAAAAGCAATGTTGACTGTCTGGAAACCTCAGTCATATTTGTAAGCAGAAAAGCATTGGCTATTCAAAGTGGATGATGTAAAGAGATGAGCAGAAACTTTGGCGATAGGTATACCTGGATTTAATTCTCACTTCTACCACTTGGCAGCTGGATAGCCTTAGGCAAGTTTCATACCTCCCTGAAATTCACTTAATTCAGTCTGTAAAATGGCATAATAACTTATTATAGCATCCTTTTAGGAATTTTAAATCAGTTATTGAAATAAAAGTACACACTATATAGACAAGTATGGATTCCTCAATAGGTGTTTGACCTTTCATTTCTCCAGTATCCCACTCCCATCAAATAAAGAAAAATACTTTTTAAAATTTATGAATATTTCATTATTCTAAAGTTAAAGCCCTAAAAATAAAAATAATCAACTGGCCTACGATCATACCATTAGAAGAACAAAAAAATAGGTGTTCATGAGAGTTCCAAATTAGAATACAAGTTTTTATTAGGCACCTATTTATGTATGCTATTCTACTCTTTAAAATAAATAATTAAATTTGAAAGACTTATTTCCTCACTTTTAAGACTTTATTAGTTTACAAATTACATATCGACCTATGCTAAATATTATACCGACCCATGCTAATGAATTCAGTACAGAAAACAAAAAACACTGCACTCAAGCAAACTACATATATATATGTGTGTGTGTGTGTGTGTATATATATATATATATATATATATATATATATAACATATATATAACTTAAATGCATTTATATCCTAGTCTGTCTCATAAAGCATTGTGGTAACTCACCGGAATACATACAATCAAATATAATGGCAAAAGCACTTAATATAAACAGGGCCAAGGAAACATAGACAGAAGATGAAGAAAAGATGAGGGAAATGTGAACAGGAGGAAGTGTAGTTAATCGAGTTGTATGTTTTGACCTTAAGAGTCTCTGTGTGGGGACTTCCCTGGTGGCACAGTGGTTGGGAATCCGCCTGCCAGTGCAGGGGACATGGGTTCGAGCCCTGGTCTGGGAAGATCCCACATGCCGCGGAGCAAATAAGCCCGTGTGCCACAACTACTGAGCCTGTGCTCTAGGGCCCATGAGCCACAACTACTGAAGCCCCAGCGCCTAGAGCCCGTGCTCCGCAACAAGAGAAGCCACAGCAATGAGGAGCCTGCACACCACAATGAAGAGTAGCCCCCGCTCGCCCCAACTAGAGACAGCCTGTGTGCAGCAACAAAGACCCAACATGGCCAAAAATAAATAATAAATAAATTTATTTTAAAAAAAGATTCTCCGTGGATAAAACAACATGTAAATAATTGGTTACAAAGCCACATTATTTGAAGGTGCCAGACTGCACATTAACAGTCTGACACAAAGGGACAGCACAGGAAAACTATTCAAAGATAGAGATTTTTAACTATTTGCAGTTTGAAACCTTTTAGAGCACGTATAATGAGCTCGACACACATTTCAACACTCAACATGTTAATCACATGTTCAAAGTATGTCTCAAAGTCATTGGAAATAGCTGTTGTCTCTGTCCCTGATATCCAAAACTGATCTGTGATGTGTAAAACTCAGGACGTATTGATATCCACTTTTTGGCATCTGAACAGGAAACAAAGTTGTTTCGCAGTGATAATAAAGAATGAAGTAAATGCAAAAGGATACAAAAGACAAAGTACTGAGGGAATGTATTAACAGAACGAGTCAAACTAAATTCTGCTGAACTGGGGCCTACGATTGTACACACTCCATGGAAATACCCCAGCCTAAATACTGGCATAGGAGGAAGGGTACTGCGAAGCCCATCACAGTATAATCCTTTAAAATGTCCCTTTCAAGGTTGGCTCCACTCAACACTGAGTATAGGAAATCTTCCCATCAGGCAGAAACACTGGCTGCCCAATGATTGACCAAGAAATTAACACACTAATGAATAAATGATGCTAATTTCTTTCTATCCCTGACAATGGGAAACAGCACACACTCTGTGTCAATGGTATGTCCTCTTTCCCACTTTTCTAAGTGGGAAATTATGTTTTTCCCTTCATTGCTTTATATCATGTGTGGCAGGCATGATGGGAAATGGCTATCAATGGTTCTGTTATTGATTTCTACCTTCATTTCACTGTGGCTAAAGAGGATACTTTGTATGATTTCAATTTCTTAAAAATGTATTGGTACTTGTATTGTGGCCTAACATATGGTCTTTCCCGGAGAGTGTTCCATGTGTACTTGAGAAAAATGTGTATCCTGCTGTTGTTGAGTGGAGTGATCTATATACGGCTGTTAGGTTTAGTTGGTTAAATGTGTTATTCAGTCCCCCTACCTCTCTACTGATCTTCTGTCTAGATGTGTTTTCCACTATTGAAAGCAAGGTATTGATCTCCAACTATTATTTTAGAACTATCTATTTCTTCCTTCAATTCTGTCAATGTTTGCTTCACATATTTGGGGGTTGTTTGGTACATATATGTTTATAGGTGTTCTATCTTCTTGATAGATTGAACTTGTTATCAACATATAGTGGCCTCCTTTTCCTCTTGTGATAGTTTTTGATTTAAAGTTTATTTTGTGTGATAGTAACATAGCCATCCCAGATCTATCTTCCTTCCTTCCTTCCTTCCTTCCTTTCTTTTTCTGTCTCTCTTTCCTTCTTTTTTGTTACTATTTGCATGGGATATTTTATTCTATGCTTTAACTTTCAAGCAACTTGTGTCTTTTGAAATCAAGTGAGTTTTTTGCGGACAGCATATACTTGGATTATGGTTGTTTTTAAAGTCCATTCTGCCAATGTTTATCTTTTTATTGGAGAGCTTAATCCACTTACTTTTTCAAAAATTACTGATGAGGAAGAACTTGATTCTCTCTATTTCCTGCTTGTTTTCTGTATGTCTTATGCATTTTTTGCCCCTCATTTACTCCATTACTGACTTCTGTGCTTAGCCGATTTTCTTGTGGTGAACTCTTGATTCCCTTTTCATTTCTTTTTGCATATGGTCTATTGATATTTTCTTTGTGGTTATCAAGAAGATGACATTTACCATTCTAAAGTTAAAACAATATAATTTCAATTGAAACCAACTTCAGTAGCACACAGACACTCTGTTCCTCTACAGTTCCGTTCCTCCTCTTTACATTATTATTGTCACAAATTACACCTTTTTACTTTGTGAGCCCAATAACATGGATTTTTGATTATTTTATACATTTGTTTTTTCAATCATGTAAGAAATAAAAAGTAGAGCTACAAGCCAATAACACAATACTGGCTTTAGTATTTGCCCATGTATTTATCTTTACTGGAGATTTCTATTTCTTTCTACAGCTTTGAGATGCTGTCTAGTATCCTTTCATTTCAACCTGAAGGTTCAATTTAGCATTTCTCACAGGGCAGTGGTAGGAAGTTGTAAAATAAATGCCCTCAGCCTTTGTTCATCTGGGAATGCGTTAATTTCTCCCTACGTTTTGAAACCAGTTTGGCCAAATATAGAATTCTTGGTGGACAATTTTTTTTCTTTCAGCACTTTAAATATGTCTGGCCTCTTGCTTCCGTGGTTTCATATAGGAAATTAGCTCTAATCTTTTTGAGGATCCCTGCTTTGTAACAAATTTCTTTTTTCTTTCTCCTTTGGGAGAAAAGATTCTTTCTGTGTCGTTTGGCTTCTGAGAGTTTGATTATACTGGTTTTTGCTGTGGGGTTCTTTGAGTTTCTCTTAGTCCTGAAATCAGCCAAAGATTTATAGCAACCAAACACATAGTGAACCAGGGAAGAGGCAATTTGAAAATGGCAGGAAAGCTTTGTGGCATTTTTACTTGCCCTTGCCCCATCCACTGTTAGTGTAGTGATGGTGTTAAAGTGGTGGAGTCTTAATGCAGTGATAGTCTTAAAGTAGCAGCAGACCATTCCTAGTATGGGACCCTCAATCCTGCTTCAGGAGGGAGCAGAAGAGACCGTACTCTCAGATTATTATGTGTATCTGTTCTAACCTGTCTGGGAGCTACCTGAAGGACTGACACAAGATGCTTATCTCTTAGTCTTAGCTAACTTGGAACACAGTCTGGAAAAGCAGTGGTCAATGCTCAAAAAAAGTGCAAGGTGAACTAACAAAGCACAGATGGCTGGGGCAGAAGACTGTGCATTGAAATACAATAGACCACAGAAGATGCAGGAGCCAAAGTTGGGGGAGATTCTTTGGGAAATTAGAACCTACAAAAAGTACACATGTGTCCAGAGAAATTAGGAAAGCCACATGCATACTCGAGATAAGATGCATGTTCTGAAAACACCAGAGGAGTCTCTAAGCTTTTACCATTCTAAAGTTAATTTTAAAAGTTACTTTAAAAAGTAATTGGCCCTCCTCTGAGTAAGTGATTGCCCAAGGGCATCATGTTGAACACTCTTGACTGTCCTCTTAAGCCCAGGTTTGCAGTGAATGAGCCATTTAACCTCTCTTTACCCCAGTCTTTCTAGATTACAAATAGTAACGGTAATTTCCCTTCCCTCTTGTTAAAAAACAAGACAAAACAAAAAATACGCAAATCCTGATGGCGCTTTCCCTTTGTGGAAAATTCTTTGGACTTATCCATCTATTACTCTGATGTAGTAAAGAAGAAATTTAGCACAATTTCTCTCTGTCCATAAAGATTTTAGGCTTTTAAGTTTAACTCTTTAGCAAAAACTATCAAATGCCTATTCTCCACTGCCTGTGACTAGACAGTTCCTTGATTCTGTCTAAGAGGTGGGGAGCCACAAGGGAACAAGTACTTAAAGAGACTCTAAAAAGCCCTATCTTTTCTGCACCCCCTTCGCCACCACCAGCTCTCCAGTTTATCCACTGCTCTTCTCACTCTTTCCACACCAGGAACACCAGCCTCTTAGTTTGTACTTTCAACACTCAACGTTCTCCCATCCAAATGCCCTTGCATTTACGATTTCATCCTCTGGAAATGTTCTAGAAAAGTAATCCATACACATATAAATAGAATATGATACTAGAGGTTATGATAATAGATAGGATATGACTACCTTCAAGTCTCTGGTCAAATGTCACCACATCAGTGAGACCTTGATCATCCTATAAAAAACAGCTGTTGTGCATCCCCATGCAGGTGCACACATTAACCTACACATGCTCCATTCCATCTCTGATATAGTTTTCTCCCTATGTTTGTTCCCGTCTGCCAAACAATATATCAATATTTTGGTATTGGTTTATTTTCGGTCTCTTCCCTAGGTAGAATGCGAATTCCGTGCAGGTAGAGTCATGATTTTTTCACTGCAGAACCTACAACAATCATTGGCACATAAGAGTCACTCAGTAAATATCTCTAGGGTGAAAAAAAGAAAGGTGATATATCCTTACCTTAGATTATCCACTGCACATTTTGGTATCTTTTGCATTACTTGCTCAAATGATCTTACACTCCAGTCATACGTACCTATTGGCAGTTCTTTAGGACCACCATTGCTCTGTATGCCCTCGTGTCTTTATTAAAATTTAATTTTATTTTGTTAACATCTTTATTGGAGTATAATTGCTTTACAATGGTGTGTTAGTTTCTGCTTTATAACAAAGTGAATCAGCTATACATGTACATATATCCCCATATCTCGTCCCTCTTGCGTCTCCCTCCCACCCTCCCTATCCCACGCCTCTAGGTGGTCACAGGACATATATACACTCACTACCAAATGTGAAATAGATAACTAGTGGGAAGCAGCCACGTAGCACAGGGAGATCAGCTCTGTGGTTTGTGCCCTCTTGCTTTTTAAATCTTGCTGTAGCCTCTGCCTAGAATGTTCACTTCTGAAACTTTTTTGTTGTCTTTCACACTTCTACATTTCCTTCAAAACACAAATCAGGTGTCCTGTTCTTCAAAAATATTTCATGATGAACTCATTCTTTCTCTGTGTCCTCCTTCCCACCCTGGCACCCTGTCCTGGCACTTATCTACTCATTATGTTATACGATTCTGTCCAGTTGAAACTCCTCCCAGCTTTACCAGAGACCACTTGAAAGCAGGGACTGCTTCTGACGTCAAAAGCACAATGCCCCAATGCCTGGCATATGACAGCTACTCATAAATGATCAATAAATGAACAACAACCCACCTTATTCTTTTTTCTTATCGTAAGAAGCTGCTCTTCATTGCTTTAAACTTCTAAAATTGCCCCGAGGGATATAATAGTAATGAGTGTTCCTGAAAATCAAGAGAATGGACACTTATGATAAGTAGCTTGAAGATCAGCCAAGTGAAAACTGGAATAGCTCCCAAGGAAGAGGAGTGAGGCATTCGAGCTCCTTTAGGAGTAGCAAGTAGCAGTGATGCTGGTGTTCACACTGCCATGAAGAAAACCACTGCCATGTGAAGCTCCTAACACGAGTAAATATGTAGTATCTCTGAGGTATGTGATAGTATGTGAGAGTCGATCATGACAGAACTCTTCAGCAACCTTGTTTCTGGATTTTACCTCATCCAGCATCACTTGGTGTATGTTGAGGTAATGCACAACTTTTACTAGGTAATTAGTCTAGGAATTATTCCTCTAGGGTAGAAGCATGCTATCTTACTCCAATCATGTTGCTATAACAAAATACCACCAACTGGGTAGATTATAACAACAGCAATTATTGCTCCCAGTTCTGGAGGCTGGGAAGTCCAAGACAGAGGTGCTAGCGTGTTTGCCTTCTGATACCAGGAGGAAAGTGGAAAGTAGTCATGTATGTCCCTGCAGGTATTTGTAGGTTGTCTTCCACCCTGAGATTTCTCTGCTGCCGCCCCTCCCCTAAACAAGTGTCAGAGAGGGTTGGAGCTCTATCTTCACAGCGCTTGCTGACTTTTCAAGAGAAACATTGTACAGATAGACCCACAGACATACTGAAATAGATATCCGCAGCTCTGTTGGATGTGTAGTATTTAGCTTCTCCGGTCTGTGTGTGAAACACTTCTAACATGCTTCCCCTCCTCCAGTGCCCACAGGGCCACCAGTTTTCAGCCTGTTTTCTCTGTTCTGTTAAACACACCTCTTTTTCTAGCAGCTGAATGGGAAGGAGGACCCCCCTTTCAGTTGTCATCTTCCTCGAAACTGTTCACTCTAAACGAATTCTCACATTTCCCTTCTGAATCTATCTACCATCTCCCTCTATGTCCAGACTCCTCCTGATAGACAAATTTATTGAGCGCTTAAACGTATACCAGTTACCGTTTGTCAGTGGCATTTAACCCTCACAAATATTATCCACATTACACAGTTAAATATTGAGGCTTAGCGAAAGTAAGAAACTTGCCAAAAGTTGCACACTTAACAAGTGACATGTCTAGGATTCAGGCACAAAAGATTTGAGCCCAGAGGCCATGCTCTTAACCATGAAGTGAAACCCTCTAAACAGGAAGAAGTTAACACCTGTTCAAGGGAAATGGAGGGTCCATACTAGCTCCCTTATTTATACCAGCTGCCCGAGGGGAAAGTTTCACAGAAAAGTGTTCCCATTTAATTTTTCTGTTTCTTTAACCATTGAATTAAACAATAACACATCCTCCTTAAATGCAATCTCTCTTTGATTCAAGCTTTCTGATTATTTCAGAAACTTCAGTGAATAGTTTATATCTTCATAATTTTTTTTCTTTAATTTCAGAACTTTGTGAGAAGGATAATGCTATTTTCTTTTAAGTGATTAGATAATTTTGTAATTTTCTATGCTAAAAAGTATACTTATACTATAGTATATATAAATTCTATGTATTTAGTGTGTACTTTTGTTAAAGCATTGTAAAATAACAACTGAATTGTACTCCAATAAATACATCATTTTCCTCAACATTGACTTAATGTGCACTATAGTTCATATTTTTTTGATTAGTTCAGAATTATCAAATTAGAGAATTATCATTTTGAGACTGGTTTTTACTAACTCTAACTTCCATGTTCCTAATTTCCATGTTCCTAATGAATAAACTAAGCTTTATTTATCCTTAATATTTTCTGACCTCTTCACTTCAATTGAAATCTGGATTGTTTCAAATGATTCCCCTACCATCTCCACCACAAATTTAGCTTTCTCTTTCTCTAGTATAAAAAGAGCCAGCCTGCTTCTTACATTTAGGCCACTTTCTGATTATTATTCTATAATCTCTGTATTCCCCTAATTTTAACTTACTGTTAGGAAGTAAAGTTGGCCCTCTCTCTATTCAAACCACTCCTGTATCCTCCAGAACCAGTGCCTACTTCTACTTTCCTGAATGAGGTCAACTACACTTCACCAAGCTTAATGTTTTTTAATTTTAACTAATTAATTTTAAAAAAAATTAATTTTATTGAAGTATAGTTGATTTACAGTGTGTTAGTTTTAGGTGTACAGCAAAGTGATTCAGTGATACATATCCATATATCTATTCTTTTTCAGATTCTTTGCTCATATAGGTTCTCATAGACCAAGCTTACCAGTTTTATAGTTTCATTGCCTGTCTTCATCTATGCCATGACCTCATTTCTCATTCACATCTCAAAATTAAACTTTCAGAACTCCATTGCAACAACGATCAGTGGTCTAATGAACTTGTATAAGATGACCAGAAGTTGAAGTATTGTAAGCATTAGTAATATAAAAGTCCAACTTCTGTCTGTTCTGCAAATGAATATATGTTTAATACTAAATATATGTTTAGTACTAAAAGTTTCACCATGGTAGTGTGAGTCTTTCCAAAATTTATTACATTCCTATTATATGCCAAGCACTGACTTACTCTTTGATTTCATTTTCCCCCCAGTTTTGTTTTCCAAACACAGAATGACAACTTGGTGAAAAAAACCCTGCGGTATATACCAAATACCAAGATGTGCATCCTCTGCCCATCCTCATTTCTGTATTCCCACTCATCCCATCGTAATTAGATTCTGCCACTTTTCTCCTGAGCCCTATAATAGTCTCATGTCTACTCACTTCCCATCTCTTCCCCGTCTTTTAATCTCAAATACAGTTCATACATACAGAACGTCACCTGAATGATGTTCATAACTGATGGCTGCTTGCTTTCTTAAGAATGCTTAAAAGATGCAGTGTTGGAAGAGAAAGCTGTCACCACCTGCTGACTTGTGCCCAAAGTCTCAGAGGCTGAAACTTCTGCTTTCATAAATGGGGAGGTCCAGCACAGAAGTGAATTGAAGAAGTGCCATAAAAGAGCTTATGAGCCTTTTAAAGACTTCCCAGGAGATATACACACACACATACATGTACACAAGATGTTCAGTGTGATTTCAGAGAAATTCTCAGAGACCTCATATGTCTCGAACACTGGGTAAGACCTCTGCTTCCAGACATTCTAAAATTTACTCTTGAATAATGCAACCCAGAGAGTGGAGTACTTGGACCAAATTACTTATATCCCTTATAGTATTATTTCTGGCAAATTACCCCATCCGCTTTTGGCTTGCATAACACACAATTACAAGAACTTCTTTTCTATCTATTGGTAGAGGTCCTCTTCCATCACATCCTGTATACAAAGACTATATAAGTGCACATAATGTCTTACATATTATTTCATAGGGTTAACAGATACTTGGTGTCCAATGTAGAATAACATGGACTATGGGCTAACAGTGTTCTATAAAGAATAAAGTAGTTCTTTGTAAACTAGACTGTTTATATATTTCATACACACGCTTTGTTTCCCAGTTATTCTCTCTTATCACTTAATAAATTCTTTTGATGTCTTTTCTATATCATTTGTACTAAAGTGAAACAAAGCAAGATGTTTTTGATTGCTCCATACCTGGACAAAAGTGTTAGAATGGAAGCCTAGAGGCTGCTATGGTGGTAGCAGTCATAATGAAAATGAGAGGACCCCTAAATGGATGTGGTTTTCCTGCTTCAATTACCTGGAGATTGTTTTCCAGTGCTGACACCAGGATGTTCTGCATTTTGCTTTAGTGAAAGGAATGAGTGTTTCCTCTACAGTTTTAATTATAATTTTGTTTCCTCTAAAATGGCTATGTAATTTCATTGACCATTGAGTTAATACAAAGTGAACTCCTTGGCCTGGCCCTCCAGGCACTCCAACTGTTCTAACCTATCCCTGCTGCTCCATCACCTCCCCTTCTCCTACACATGGGCCTGTGCTGCCATCAAACTGCACAAACCTCTCTTCTCTCAAGTGCTGGGGAGTTTTCTAATCTCTGTGTCACTTTTCATTCTGCTGATTATGTCAGGAATTGGATTTTCTTAGATGCGATGCATACTAAATCTACTTTACATGTATAACATGCTTATATAGTTAGTAAATTTGACAAAAAATTATTAAATGATACCTAAT
This sequence comes from Mesoplodon mirus, assembly GCF_964341445.2. Taxonomy (NCBI): domain Eukaryota; kingdom Metazoa; phylum Chordata; class Mammalia; order Artiodactyla; family Ziphiidae; genus Mesoplodon; species Mesoplodon mirus. The sequence goes on along the minus strand of NW_028295135.1, from coordinate 49,259 downwards.
GATGACTACATTATAAAATCATATATATATATATATGCTTTTTCATATATATTCATGTCTTTCAACACTAACCTCACCCTCTCCATTCTCATAATACTTAAAATATGCTTGCTTTATGTTTTCCAGGCCATTGCATGTGGTGCTCTCTTTGCCTGGACTTCTCTCCTTCCTCCGTTCTTCTACTTGCTACCACTTCCCCATGTAATGACGCGATTTGGAGAAGACTTGTTTCTGCTTCTCTTGTGGGTTCCCTTAGTACCCTATTCTAAGTTCTATTAATTCAGACTGCATTGTAACTCCCTGTTCATTGTCTTACTTGCTCATTGTGTCCCCAATGCCTATACAGCACCTAACGTTTGGAAAGTACTCAAATAAATGAAAGTTGGTGACATTGAAATACATGTATAACTGGTTTAGAAGAGTTAAATGATCATTGTTATTGAAAGTCATAAAGATACTTATGCCTTTGACCCAGTAATCCAGGAGTCAAAAATTCAAATGCTTTCAGGGTCAAGCAGGTAATCTAAATGTACAATGTTGGCCTGGGGGAAGGCAATGGGAATACAGGTTACTGTACTTGCCTCACCTAAACACATTCAGATTTACACTTTTATAAATACTGTCGATACAAGCCAAACAAACCATAACCCCTGTCTCATTCAAAGAAACAATTCTGTAGAGGAAAAAAATATTCATAATAATATTATTTGTGAATCTATCTGTAATAAGGAAAAAATGAAGACAAATAGCTAGTAATAGGAATCTGATTAAATTAAATATAGATTGTATCCATTAAATATCATGTATTCTTTAACATTAAAATAATCCCCCAATTGTAATATATGAAAAATGCTTTCGTTATTGGAAATGGTGAAGGAATAACACAAAACCCTGTGTTTGCTGTAATTGCAACCATGTAAAAATGTACATCCTTGTTTAAAAAAAAAGGATTATGCAAAATGACGATAACTATGTTAGGGTGCTCAAAATAGAAATGATTTTTGTAAAGTTCAGCATTTAATAATGCTGTCATTTTTCCAATCCTAGTCTCTGGAGAAAGCTTTGGCAATATCTCTTGGAGTCTTAGAAGATGATACCTAGCAAGCAGAACCAGGTTACTTTGGGTAAAAGCTGAAGAATATGAATTGTGGGCTGAGCTACAAATAACATTGTCATAGCAACCTCCAAAGATTTCATAGAAAAGGCATGACTTGGATTTCTCTTTTTTTTTTTAAGGAAAATGACTAACAAGATCCTTTTTAAAACAGTTCCGATATAGTGCGGGATAAGATACAATAAGTTTGATAAAGAGTTTTGTTGAGAAATTGGGATAAACTGGCATAACCTTGAGATCAGAAGTGAGACTCCCTAGTGTAGCCTTAGCACATTATTTTGTGTGTGTATTGATTAGTTTTCAGTGACGTAACACTTATGTGATGCCAATCTGCCTTCCCTGCAGATAATATTTATTTAATAATAAAATATTAAGAACAATATAATAATTCTATAATGATAATAATGGTTATTGTTAGTAAAAAAGTTCAATTCTCCTTGTTAAGAGGCATTTAATATATTTCTCTGATTCTTTATAAAGGCTTGATTATCTGTTCTCAGGGTTCTTCTGTGATACTATATATAACCTCCTGGAAACAGAGGACTGTGGAAATACTGATAGTATCAACGGAAATCATTGTAACTTCTTTGGAAAGGGCGTATTCCATCAGTCTCATTGCCTCATTTGTTAAGCTGAATCGCCATCCTCAGTGACAGATCTTTTCAGTGTCCAAACTTCCTGCAAGGATTTATGTATTAACCCCATTCTGTTTGAGTTTAGATCAGGAGTGTCCCTTAGGTTATTTTAGGAACCCAGGTTTCCTGTAGTTTGCAAAAGCTGGCCCAGCCCACTGGCAGAAAATCTGCTTCTGATAGCATAGCTCTGTGGTAACAACTTTGGTATCTTGCACAGATAAGCAGCCTTGATATAGGTCCATGTGGTTAAGGAGGAAGACATTGTCAGTAATTACTTTTACGGGGGAAATTCTAGTTAGCAATTTTTTTCCAGTTCGAGGTAAACATGTAAATCTGGGCTTATCATAAATAGCAATATATCCAAAGTATCATTCTCAGACTACACACAAATTTTTGACTCTAGCTTTCTGTGTAACCATAGAAAAACACACAAACAAAAAAAGCATAGTCAGATCACCTGTTACCTCAAAATAAGGAGCTGTGTGGCAGCATCAGGAAGCATAATGAGTGAAGCCAGAATTAACAAGGAGCAGGGCTGAGTGTGGAACCCCTGCAGTTCAGGCCTGACCATTGAAACTGGCACCTGATTGCCCTTACAAGTACTACCTGTTCACTCAGTTCTTGAAACAATCAAATATATACCGTAAATATCATGGTTCTGCTAACACCTTCTGTATGTTTTCTGAAGCCACTGGTAGAACTAACCTTTTTAACCATCTGCTGAGGACAGAAGTCACGTTATAAGTCAAGTGGAACTTTGAGTTCTATTTCCATTTCTAAACATTTGACCACAAAATTAAACCTCAGATTCTTAAAGAAGAATTCAGTCTTCTGGGTAAGTGGGATCTGTCCACTCGTTCATTCAACAGTTACTGAGCTGCTGCTTCATGTAGAATGTACCAGTGGGTTAAAAGATGTTTGAGGAGATTACTGTCTCGTTAGCCATCCAACTAATCATCACTCATGCTGAAGTTTTGAATCAGAAAAAAAAAAGAGTTGAACCAATATTTGTTAAATTTTGCACACAAATAGCCCTAGGGAGCACAGAAGGGAAGACTTTTTCCATTGAAAAAATGTATGACTTTTCTGAATAAATTAATATGTATCTTAATCATCTACGTTTCAAATGAGGAAAAGATTAATTTAACAGAATCATTCTGTAAAACCCCTACTGCTTTGAATCCTATGAGAACTTGTTGCTAATTTGAGGCTTTCAAATTTAAAGTCATAAGATAAGTTGAGCAGTCAATAACCTTGAAATTTAGGAAAGTGACTGACATGGACTAGCCAGAACGTTTTTTGCAGTAATTTGATTTATAACTCTGCCCGAATCACTCTTAAAAATCAGCTAGACAGTAAAAAAGTTCTCTACCTTCAAACCTCTTGATGCAGTTTTGCAGATTAATCTGAATGGGTTGACAATTTGATGAAAGGATGGAGAGCATCTAAATTTAGTTTTTCTGGATAGCCACACGCAAAAGAATGAGACTAGACCACTATCTTATACCATACATAGATATCAACTCAAAATGGATTAGAGACTCCAATGTAAGATCTGAAACAATAAAACTCCTAGAAGAAAACATAGGCAGTATTCGCTTTGACTTTGGTTTTAGCAATATCTTTCTGCATATGCCTCCTCAGGCAAGGAGACAAAAGCGTAACTAAACAAATGGGACTATTATCAAACTAAAAAGCTTCTGTACAACAAAGGAAACATCAACAAAATGAAAACCTACCACATGGGAGAAGATATTTGCAAATCATGTATCTAATATCCAAAATAGATAAAGAATTCAAGCAACTCAACAACAAAAAAGCTAACAATCCAATTAAAAAACGAGCAGAGAAACTGAATAGATATTTTTCCAAAGAAGGTATATAGATGGCCAACAAGCATGTGAAAAATGTTCAACATCACTAATTATCAGGGAAATGTAAATCAAAACCACAGGGAGATATCACTTCACACCCATTAGAATGGCTATTATCAAAAAGACAAGAAATAAGTGCTGGAGAGGAAGTGAAGAAAAGGGAACCCTTGTGCACTTTTGGTGGGAATGTAAATTAGTGCAGCCACTATGGTAAATCACATGGAGATTCCTCAAAAAGTTAAGACTAGAACTATCATATGATGTAGCTATTCCACTTGTGGGTGTTTATCCAAGGAATACAAAAACACTAATCTGAAAAGATATATGCACCCCTGTGTTCATCACAGCATTATTTAGAATAGACAAGATGTGGAGACAACCTAAGTGTTCACTGATGGATGAATGGATAAAGAAGATACACACACACTTACAATGGAATAATAGCCATAAAAAGATGAAATCTTGGCATTTGGGACAACATGGATGGACCTTGTGGGTATTATGTTAAGTGAAATAAACCAGATGGAGAAAGACCAATACCATATGATTTAACTCATATGTGGCATATAAAAACAAGCAAAACAAAATGAATGAAGAAACCAAACTGAAACAAATAGATACAGAGAACAGAGTAGTGGTTAGCAGAGGAGAAGGGGGTGGAGGGAGGGCAAGATGGGTAAAGGGGGTCAACAATATGATGACAGTTGACAACTAACCTTTTGGTGGTGAGCACACTGTAGTTTATATAAATGTCAAAATATAATATTATACACATGAACCTTATGTGTTATAAACCCATGAAACTATAAATAAATAAAAATTTAATAAATAAATTTACTTTCATTAACTTATGAAACAGCAACATACTTTGCCCAATTTACTTAGCTTCAGAATTTTCATTTGTACAGTTTGAACCAAAAGAAGTACCTTTTTATTGGTTTATTTTTTTTCTAAAATTCTAAGACTAAATTGTTATTACAATGTCTTCACAAAATTATTAATAGAATGCCTTCATAATTATCTCACATAAATATTTAGATAAATAGCTATGTAATAGCTGAATTTTCTCAAACTGTTAAAATATTATTTCTAAAGGTATATTTCAGGTTAAGAAGGATTAAGCTGCAGAGATATAATGTTTAATGATATTTCTCAAGTGATAAGAACTTACTATCAGAAGCATGTAATGTATTAGTACCCTCATTATGGAGTTCAGATTCTCTCTTCAGCAGAAAATGCTCAGGGCATATGTGAGTGATGATAATTTTTTTTCTATGCCTATATTCCTATAGCATTTCTTATCATGATGTCATTGTGTAACTGCATTTAAAGTGGGCTCTTAGGGACTTCCCTGGTGGCGCAGTGGTTAAGAATCCACCTGTCGGGGCTTCCCTGGTGGCACAGTGGTTGAGAGTCCGCCTGCCGATGCAGGGGACACGGGTTCGTGCCCCGGTCCGGGAAGATCCCACATGCCGGGGAGCGGCTGGGCCCGTGAGCCATGGCTGCTGAGCCTGCGCGTCCGGAGCCTGTGCTCCACAACGGGAGAGGCCACAGCAGTGAGAGGCCTGCGTATAGCAAAAAAAAAAAAAAAAGAAAGAAAAGAATCCACCTGTCAATGCGGGGGACACAGGTTCGAGCCCTGGTCCGGGAGGATCCCACATGCCGTGGAGCAACTAAGCCCATGCACCACAACTACTGAGCCCGTGTGCCACAACTACTGAAGCCCACGTGCCTAGAGCCTGTGCTCTGCAACAAGAGAAGGCACCGCAATGAGAAGCCCGCGCGCCACAACGAACAGTAGCCCCCACTCCCCGCAACTAGAGAAAGTCCACGTGCAGCAATGAAGACCCAACACAGCCCAAAATAAATAAATTTTTAAAAAAAGATGATTCTTTAATCAATCAATCAATCAATCAATAAAGTGTGCTCTTAAGCATTTGCCAATTAAAGAAACTCAACATAAAGACCCAAAGACCCCATCTGAGTTTGCTAAGTGATGCAGTGTTAATAAAACTGTGGCTCATTGGAATCTAGTGTGTTACAGGATTTTTTGCACACTTAGCTCTTCAACTGATTTGGTTTGGATTCTAGTCAAATTACTTGGTACCTTGGTTAAGTGGGCTTGTGAAAAATACCTGATATATACAACCACTTCCTATGGAGCTAATAGCTATGTGTTTGCTAAGTATTTTGTGAGAAGAAAAGATCAGAGAGCAAAGAAAGCTGGATTTCCTTAAAAGCACTGAACTGTAACATGTATGTAAAGACTGGGTAATTACTGGGCAGAAACAGGCCTGCCAGTAAAAGCCAAATATATGCAGCTCCCTTCTTCTGCTGAAAATCTGTCCTAGTTTCATGTTAAATTATATATTAAAAGAATACTGCATTTTTCTATAATGATGTTTTTATAATATAGAGGGTGTTTCTGACCAAAGACTCTACATCCACAATATATGATAAAAGCAAAGGTATAATGATAAAATATCATACTCAACTCATTTAAGTAGTAAAGTATATTCTAAACCTCATAATGGACAAATACAGTCACTGTGAGGTGGTTCTATAAGTCTCTAATATATTTTAAAAAGGTATATATCATGTTCAAACCAATTTCTACTATATCTTAAATTATAACTATATAAAATGAACCCATTAACTTTAATGACCACTTATTTACACTAATATAAGTCTGTTCCCCAACAAGAAAGATGTACATATGTATATGGGTGTTTGTATGAGTTAGATAACTGGCATCTTTTAAAAAATTGTTCAAGAAAGTTTGAAGTAATGAATTTTCATGTAGCATGAGGAGGTAATCAAAATCATTCTCCCATATTTCCTTAATTCTAAGGTGCCATATGTTGTATATGTCCTTAAGTTAGTGAAACTTTTTTTGGAAAGAAAAAGCAAGTACACCCAATGCGCACATTAGAAGGAAAATTCTGGTTTTATAAATTTTATAATGAAAAAAAGAAAATGGAGTACATGTTTTTATTTACCTTAGAATTAAATTTGAATTTAAGCTTAATTTCTACAGTAACCTTTAGAAATTTTTATTATGCAGTCTTTCTTGATGATAATTTGTAATTTGCTATGATTGATTTAGAATTTCCAAATTTCCATCCATTTTTAGAATTCAAAATTTTGGCTAAAACCATCAATTATTGGAAATCCTCTCAATGTAGACTGTGCATGAGGCCAGTACCTGAGCTGATCCTCTAGGGAGCTTCATGGAGAGTATAATAAGGGGAGCCCTTGTTGAGCAATTTATAGTTGATTAACATCATCATGAATTGCTCCCAACTTTATTCATGATTCTGAACACTTGAGATAATTGAAATACCAAAAGAACGAGTATAAAGCTATTAGGACGAGTGGATACTTGAGCCTACTCACAGTCTCTTTGAGGCAGAGGCTCATTTTGTGCATAAGTGTAAAGAAACATATTTTTGGAAAAATAATTCTAGTTCCAGTTAGAAGATGGTGAACTCAGAGATTTCATTTATCACTGCTCAAAGTGTTTAGAGCCATTGAAAACATTTCCCCCTAGACATTGACATGATGGACTTATTTTAATCAGCAATTACAAAAGTTGACCAAGTGCCAGGCATCAGTGAGTAGATTATTGGGCAAAAATCAGTTTTTCCCCCTTGTACAAAACCTGGATGCATCCTGTCCAAGGACAGACTTAAACAGGCAAGGGAAAGTTTATTGAAAACGATTGCAACTGGAGAGAGAGATTGGACTAAACTCTGCTGAAACAAAAGGTGGGACAGTTTATCAATTCTGGAGTGAGCTAGTGGACTGGTACTGGAGGACATTAGGAGGAGACTGGTTAATGTGATTAGGCCATCTGTGTTTGCTAATCAGCACTTATTGAAGTTAGACTCTTGCCCTCCCACAGAGAATGCGGTGCTATCTTTCTTGATGATTACATTTCGAAAAATGGCTCCCATGTCCGTGAGGAAGACATTCCTGGGTTGTAAATCTGGCAAGATTACTAGAAGAAGATTTACGTGTCAAAGGGGTGAAAAAAGAATTTGCATGTTTTTTAGAGTAAATGTTCTAAATAAGGGGAGGTCAAGGGCCTCTAAGTCAGGAAGAAACCTGTCTAAAGTTTTATTAAGCTGAAAGGAATGTGAAGGCTGTCTTGGTCAATCTAAACCTTGAACACAGGTAAAGATGTTTGCCAACTCTAGAGAAAAGCCTACAAGTACGGCAAGCTCCTTTACCTTTAATCTCCCATCCTCCCTAATCTGATTTAGATATTTCCCTTGTGTTGTCACAGGCTTACCAATATCACAGAATTTATCAGGTCAAATTGCAATTTTTTGTCTGTTTACTACTCTTGACACTAGACTGTAAGGTACCTGAGAACAGGGATCCTGTTTACATTTGTAACCACAGGACCTACTGTAATTCCCCTTACCTCAATTAATGCCTGCTGAAATAAACTGAATTCTAAAAAATTAACAGAAAAGTAGCTGAGATAGGAAATAAGAATGTGGGGATTACAAAAAAGTTAAGAGCCTTTAGTTTAGTAAAATGAAGATGGTAAGGGAATATGATCAGAAGCCATATATTCCTAGAAGGTATGAAATTTTCTAGTAAATCCTAGAAAACTAGAAGTTGGCCACACCCAGTGGAGATAGGAAAGAGGGCTCACGTTTAATGTACACTATATGGTAGACACTATGTTAGCATATCAAATTTAATCCTTTATCTGTGAAGAAAGCACTGCAAACCCTAGTTTATAAGTAAGAAAACTGATACCTGGAGTGGCCATATACCACCTACAGAACAGTGAACCAAGATTTAAACACTCACCTTTATGGCCCCAAAGCTGTTAAATTTGGCTGCCTTAAACATAAATTATAATAGTTTAAGTTTAGGAGAGAAAAATGATCAATACTTTTAACTTTGCATATGAGATGATATCCCTAAGAAGGGATCACCCTCAAAATATAAATAGAATCAATAAGTATCAGATGTGTCTTTAAATACTAGAGACAAGCAAGGTTGTAAAGAAAACTGGTGATGTTTGGGGGTACCTTGCCAAACTTTTGAAGGTGGTGTCACCACAAGGAGACTCTGTCTCTTGGTAGCACCATCAGCTCTGCTTCTGGATTGGATGGATTTTGAGATGACATTAGAAGTGCTCTTCTCTTAGTTAGGACGTTCTCGGATTCTTTAGTAATGAAATACCTTTGATTCTTTGCTTTATCACCAAAAAAGATGGTTTAAAGGAACAACCTTTTTGTTTTTCCAGATACACACTGGGAATGCTATTTACTAACTCTCACTACATGCTAGAGATATGATGGTAGTCCCCTTATATATCGCAGTATACCGTACAGAAAATATTAAGGCTACTGGCATCAGTCCCATATGGTTAAATAAGCTATTTAAAGGAGGATATTCCTGAACTGGAGAGGGATGTCTGGGACAAGAGCAAGCAGGATGAGGATTTAATCAACAATTTAGTTTTCTCTGGAGGCCTGATAAAATTCAAATACCCATGTCTCGCTTACATGGGACTTATTTTTCAACATAATATGGCTTGACAATTTTTCTTAAGAATTTGGGATGAGAAGGAAAAACATAATAATTTAATCGAGTCAATAAAAGGAATATTGATGTTCCTCATATTTCTTTGAAGTCCTTTGGTAAATTTCTTGACTTGTCATCTGACTGACTTTTACCCTTTTCTAGAAAAAAAGCATACCGGGAGGAAGTAAGACCTAGTGCTTTTTAGTGTACTCTTGGCATTCTTCCAACTCTCCTGGAAAACATCATTCTAACACTTATATTCCTGTCGAACTGTAAGTTGAAATGAAGAACCCTCTTACCCAGCCTCTTACACAAAAGTATCATGATATTCTTTAAAAGACCCTATCCAAACAGACACATTTTAAATAATTATTAGTTCATCATCATGACCCAACAAGACTGCAAGGTTGCTTAGCAACAGAATCAGGCACTCTTAACAGGAACATGCATGGGAACAATGGTGAAAAGTGATGGAGATCTTACAAAGGCAAATTCTTTGAATTAAATCTTTGTGAAAAGACATCACGGGGAAAATGAGTTTTTTAACCTAAGAATTGTTTCCTGAGATTGATACATTATTTCATAGATAAACATCAACCACTTTCCATAGAATAGATAGAACAATGGAACTTTTAGTCTTTACATAATTTAGGGCACTTACAAAACATTATTTATCAGTGTTAGCTTGAAAATGAATAATATTTCTGTGTTGTCCCATTATCTTTAAAACTGTATAGATACATAAAGAAAGGAAGTTACTTACAAAAATAAATACTGCAAATGTATTTGATTAATGACGTTCTATTTTTATGTCATACATAGACTATAAAAAATTGTATTCTTTTAAATTTGAACAAGATATAAGTATATATATATACATACATACATACATACACACAAACATGCATTATCTATCTAATTCCCATTTCCAGTGGAAAAAGAAAAGAAAAGAAAAGAAAAGAAAAAGCCTGCAAAGCATTGTCTCTTTGGGATTCCTAGATTGACTAATTTTTGACTAGTTTGACTGAATGGGCTGATTTTATACTACAATACCTGTAAAGGCACTAACTTGCTTCTATTAGCAAATGGAAGAAAATCCAGTACATATGGGCTCTGTTGATGCAATATGTAAACACCCAGCAAGTTCAAAGAGTAAGCTCAACATCCTGGCAGAAGACCTCAACTTTGACCCTAGTCCCATCTCTGGCTTGGACAATTCACTTAACCACCATAGACCTCATATTCCTCATCTATAAAAGGAGGCCTCCAAGATTATTTTCAGCTCTAAAATTCCTAAAGTTCATGTCCGTCAACTCTAAGTAGCATCATTCTTTTTTCTCACAGAAGAATTGTTTGTTTTACTGCATTGGTTATTTGACTACTGTCTTTATGTAAATACTAGAAGTAGCAGGCTTGTTCACCAATACATTCAGGTATCAGGCAGAAAATTTTCAATACTGGGTTTTTGTTTGTTTCTTTCTTCATGGCTGATTGCATGTTGCAGAGCTGATTTTTAGTTTCTGGAAGTTAAAAACATGCAGGTGTAGATATAATATGCTGCAGCCATTTATATCACCAGCCATAATGTTTTAAAACAACTGGCTTTTTTGCATAGTCTTTAGAAGAGGGTTAGATGAGCACTTCTGTTTTCCTTTTCTTGAGAAGTTTTATAAAAACACCAAAAGGTCATCTTTAAAATGTCAGACAAGATTAACAACAAAATCTTGGAAGACAGCCAGTCCACCAAGGAAACAAACCCAAAGGACTCTTTACAGATGCAAATCTTAAATAAGCAACAGAACCTGAGAGTGGGGTGAGGGCAGGGGAGAGAAATACTTTGTAGCAAAGAAATGCATTCAAGAGATGCCTCGTGGCATTGAACTGATGGAAAGGAGTAGCAGTAAACAAACCTGGCCCCCAGCAATTGCTAAAGGGCACATTCATTAGGAAGTTGGAAGCAAGAAGTCTAAGATCATGAGTCAGAGAAGCAGAATCATGAGCCACACCCACACTGGGTTCTATATGCTATTGTTAAAACAAAGAGAAGTTGATGTAAATATTTTAATTGCAAGGAATTGAAAAAGTGGTTATTAATCCCACTAGTTGATGCCAGGCCAGGTTTCTGATTATACAACTGAGGATGTAGCTCTATAGTCCTGACAGCTGGGTAGTAGAGAAGATGCAGTTTTCTTCCCACAAAAATACCACTTCTCCTACTAACAATTCTAAAGGGAGAGAAAGCCTTTAACAGAGAACACATTAAAGGAGAGTCACAGTTATTTAAAACCAGAAACTTAAATATTGATGGAAGAAGCAAGTAGGTTTAGGAAGAGAGCAAGCTACAGAAATTGATAAAAGCTTTGCACTTTTAGTTGAAATTTTAAAAATTATAAACAGAAATGGAGAATTCTCTGCCATTTGTATTTTATCCAGTATTCAACTAAGTGGCCTATTAGTTTAGTAGGATGAAAAGTATCTTGCTGGCAAATGTGGAAACTAATACTGAAACAAAACTATAAGGCAGAGACATATTTTTGTAGCAAAGGATTTCACCAGCTTTGTCAGGGTTGACACAAGAATCATCTTATAGGGGCTTCCCTGGTGGCGCAGTGGTTGAGAGTCCGCCTGCCGATGCAGGGGACACGGGTTCGAGCCCTGGTCCGGGAAGATCCCGCATGCCGCGGAGCAACTAAGCCCGTGCGCCACAACTGCTGAGCCTGCGCTCTAGAGCCCGCGAGCCACAACTACTGAGCCCACGTGCCACAACTGCTGAAGCCCGTGTGCCTAGAGCCCGTGCTCCGCAACAGGAGAAGCCACCGCAATGAGAGGCCCGCGCACCGCAACGAAGAGTAGCCCTTGCTCGCTACAACTAGAGGAAGCCCGCATGCAGCAACGAAGACCCAACACAGCCAAAAATAAATAAATAAAATAAATTAAAAAAAATCATATTATAGTTATACTTAATATAAATGTTAGATTATGTAATACATACATGTATATTCAGTAGAAATAGTCAATAAATTGTACATAATGTACTACAGTAGTAAATGTTAGGTTCTTTTCAATGAATACTTTGTAGTGTTTTTGAGATCTTTATAAAGAACCTGGTTTTTAAATAAATACTATTTCAAATTTGGGGAATGAGAAGTTTAAAATAAGATGAACCAGATTTCTACAATCCATTTTCTGATGCTCAAAGTGGGCAGACTACAAAATGGAGCATGGCTGAGGCCATGTGGTCATCTGTGTGTTCCTTGCACTGTTTGAATTTTATTATACATCCGTAATATGCAGGGGCACAAATCACTCATAGGTTATGCTTTTTAGGCAAACTTTTACACACGAATAACAACTAATTAGAATAGACCTTAGCAAAACCGTGATGTTTGCTTGTTTCATCAAGCTCCACTTTCTGAGTTTCCCCTGTGAGTCTATTTATTGCTCTGTCTTCTCTATTCCCTAATACCCTCTGCAGAACACTTATGCCCTCAAGTTCTCTTCCCTCTTGCACATCATCAAAACTTGCTTTTGGATCATTCAGGCTGAGGTAAAAATGACTACGATCTTAAAGCACAACCAGTATTTGAATTTTAATGGGAAAAAAAGATTTAAGCTAAAGGGATGAGATTCCGAGATAAAAGGATGAGAGTTGAGTGCCAACCATCAGTTAGTAGATGAGAAGACATTTTTAGGCATCAAAGCTTTTCCGCAGGCTTCCCTGGTGGTGCAGTGGTTGAGAGTCCGCCTGCCGATGCAGGGAACACGGGTTCATGCCCTGGTCTGGGAAGATCCCACATGCCGCGGAGTGGCTGGTCCCATGAGCCATGGCCACTGAGCCTGCACGTCCGGAGCCTGTGCTCTGCAACAGGAGAGGCCACAACAGTGAGAGACCCGCATACCACACACACACACACACACAAAATGCCCAGATAAAACATTTCATTTTCCCATTAGAGAAATGCAAATTAAAACTACAATGAGGTATCACCTCACATTAGTCAGAATGGTCATCATCACAAAATGTACAAACAATAAATACTGGAGAGGGTGTGGAGAAAAGGGATCCCTCTTGCACTGTTGGTGGGAATGTAAATTGATACAGCCACTATGGAAAACAGTATGGAGGTTCCTAAAAAACTAAAAATAGAACTACTATATTACCCAACAATCCCACTATTGGGCATATACCCAGAGAAAACCATAATTCAAAAGGATGCATGCACCCCAATGTTCACTGCAGCACTACTTACAATAGCCAGGACACGGAAGCAAACTAAGTGTCCATCAACAGAGGAATGGATAAAGAAGAAGTGGTACATATATACAATAGAATATTACTCAGCCGTAAAGTGGAACGAAAACGGGTCATTTGTAGAGACGTGGATGGACCTAGAGTGTGTCATACAGAGTGAAGTAAGTCAGAAAGAGAAAAACAAATATTGTATACTAACACATGTATGTAGAATCTAAAAAAATGATATAGATGATCTTATTTGCAAAGGAGAAATAGAAACACAGACATAGAGAAAAAATATATGGATACCAAGGGAGAAGCAGGGAGTGAGACGAATTGGGAGATTGGGATTGACATACATATACTATTGATACTATGTATAAAATAGATAACTAATGAGAACCTACTGTATAGCACAGGGAACTCTACTCAGTTCTCTGTGGTGACCTAAATGGGAAGGAAATCCAAAATAGAGGGGATATATGTATAGGTATAGCTGATTCACTTTGCTGTACACCTGAAACTAACACAAGAGTGTAAAGCAACTATATTCCAATAAATTTTTTTTAATTAAAAATAGAAAAATATGGGGAAAAAATCAGGGATTTAGGGGGAAAAATTTAAAGAATCATTACCATATGAAAAAGTGATTAGTGTCACTAATGATAAGGCACGTACCAATTGAAAGCACAGAGAGATCTCACTAAGAGATGGCAGGGAAGTAGCGCAACTGTTACACACATTAGTGTTCTGTTGGGTGAATATGGTGATCCAAGAGATTAAGAAAATATTTTTTTTTAAATGGGGGAAAGCAGAGCCTTTTTTATTTTATTTATTTATTTATTTATGTATTTATTGCGGTACGCGGGCCTCTCACTGTTGTGGCCTCTCCCGTTGCGGAGCACAGGCTCCGGACGTGCAGGCTCAGCGGCCATGGCTCACGGGCCCAGCCGCTCCGCGGCACGCGGGATCTTCCCGGACCGGGGCACGAACCCGTGTCCCCTGCATCGGCAGGCGGACTCTCAACCACTGAGCCACCAGGGAAGCCCCAAGAAAATAATTTGGCACAATCGAATTTTTAAAAACTGAAAATATCACACTATGATGCAGACATTGTTATTAGTTGTTTGCCTAACTGTTCTTGCATATTTAACACTAGGAGATATGTCAAAAAAAACAGAAAAATAACCCATAAATTCTCTCAATTTATTTGGTAAAGCTTAAATTCATAGCAAACAAATTTTAAATGCAAAACTGAAGATAGTGGTTACCTCTGAGGGGATCAGAAGAGAGGAAAGGTCACCAGAGTCATGCAAGTGATATCAAGGTAAGAGTCATGTTCAGTTCTTAGACTGAATGGTGAGTCTTTGAAAAGATAATCTGGAAAATTAGAAGTCACTGCCTCTACTCTCAAGGTCAGAAAATACGTAAGAGACCCAGAGAGATTTTTTTTACCACACGTGGTTGCAATTTTATAGATAATAAAAAATGAAATCTCATTGTTGCCATTAAATCAATGTTATTTTTTTAATTTGAAGAAAAATGAGGTTATATAAATTTTTACAGTGGTGAACCCTGTAAAACTGCTCCTTTGAACATTACAGTGGTAATTTCAAGTCTTTAAAACACAAGTTTGAAGAGATAGGAAAATCCATTACATGCTCTTTCATACTTTCATGTAAATTAATATGAAAACAGCTTTATTAAGTTGTTTATATAATAAAATGCACATATTATAGTATGCAATTTGATGAGTTTTGATGTATGTATAAAACCATGAAACTATCACCACAATCAAAATAATAAACAGGTCTGTTGACAAAAAAGTTTCCTCGTGGTCTTTTTAATGTATTCTTTCCAACTCTACCTACCCCTCTAATCCCGGGCAACAACTAATCTGTTGTCACCATGCAATAATTTGCATTTTTCTAGAACTTCGTATATGTTCAATCCCACCATATATACCCTTTTTGTCTGTCTGCTTTCTGTCAGCATATGTGAGATCTATTCATGTTGTGTATGTCAATAATTCATTCCTTTTTGTCATTTTATTACTTTTTATGAATATAGTACAGTTTATTTACCCCTTTGCTTATTGTTCATTAAGCTTTTTTTGACCATATTTAGTTTGTCTTTAATTACATCCGATTTATTTTCATCTTGGACATTGTAATTTTCATCTCTAGAAATTTGAAAGTCTGTTTTGCATTACTTTTTATCTTCTTTGTTTCTACTTCCTTTTGGACATAGGCAGTACAGGTATAATAATTGTTTTAATATCAGTGCTTACTACTTCTAACACTTCCTTGGTAACTTTTCATTGGTTTTCTAACACTGTGAATTTTACATAGTGAGTGTTAGATATATTTATTTCTATAAACATTCTTATGCTTAATTTTGAGATTTATTAAAATTCCTTAGGAATGTTTTGATCCTCTGGATCTGGTTTATAAGATTTGTTATTTGGAACTTTTGCAGTTTTGTTGTAGGCTAATTTTTTCCCACTACTGAGGCAAAACCCTTCTGTGTACAGCACCCTGTAAACTTTGAGGTTTTCCAGTCGGGAAGGTGGGGTGAGAACATGCACTATGACTGCCTTTGTGTGAATGCCATGCCTTGTTACACCCAATCCTTGAGGTGGTTTTCCCTAACCTCAGACACATGCCCTGATCAGCACTTAGCCAAATGCTGGAGGGGAGCACTCTGCTGCCATCTGGAATTCTCTCTCTGTGCAGCCCTGTCACTGTTCCTCTGACCTACGAATTCTAGTCTTGGTTTCTCTGAACTCTCAGCTCTCTCTCCTCAACTCATTCCTCAGTCCCCATCTGCACTCAAGATCTGTCTGAAATCAGAAGGACTGACACCAACATGCACTGCAATGCGTTATCTTATGTAAAATTGGGTTTAAAACAATAATTTACAATTAAGGATGCTTATAATACTAGTGATAAGTTTCTTACAGTAGTAACAATTACACACAGTAGGTAATATGTTCAAAGGGCAATTTTCATCTAATAGTCACGTTATTTCAAATCATTTTTGGAGTCATTCCAAACATGTTAAATACTATCTCAAATGTAGTAAGTTTTCTTTCTATATAGGACAAGTAATAACTGTCTTATACATATGTATATATCAGACAAATATGAATTGATCTTTTTTCTAGGGTATACTCATATATTACATAAGTTTAACTATACAATAATTGTTCTTTACTAATTTCCCCCTTTTCAATAAGAAAATGTTATATTTCCTTACATATATTTTTATATATTTTATATATACTACAAATATGTATTTATATATAGTCTTATGATGTATATGTGTATATATACATAGACTAGAAACATATATATATATACATAAAATGCATATACATACACACATAGACTAGAAACAATTAATTGCATCAATTGATAAAACACTAAACTCAGGAAAATCTAACGCTTCTCTAACAGTGCTCTGTACCTCCTCTCTCTCTCAGCATACAAATTAGGCAATTTTATATTAAGTCAACTTCTAGATCAAAGCATTCATCGCTTAGCCAGAGGAAATATTTTTGGCACAAACTTCCTTTCACTTCTACAGATGGTTCCATATTGAAACTGTTCTTTTGTTCCAATCTCAAACACTATATTAAACAAACTTGTAACATGTTTAAGATACCTTATTATTTGATAGTTTGTGTTGGGGCCACTCAAAGTATATTTGTAGTCATGAAAGACACTGAGACGCTTGACCCAAGGGTTAAAAATTTCCAGAATCTCTAGTGACAGGATGAGATAGCATTTACTGAAAAGCTACCCTGCTGCAGCCTACCACTTCATTTACACATCACAATAGCTCTGAAAAGTAAACAGGATTTTCCCAGTTAGAGATGAAGAACTGTAAATTAAAAGTCAAGGAGTCTACCTTTGGTAAGCGATGAACGAAGAGCCTTGCTGAGATTTTAATCCAGCTGTATTTTGGAGCAACATGGATGGACCTAGAGGTTGTCATACTAAGTGAAGCCAGACAGAGAAAGACAAGTATAAGATATTGCTTATATGTGGAATCAAAAAAAAGAAGATACAAATGAACTTATATATGAAACAGAAACAGACCCACAGACATGGAAAACAAACTTATGGTTACCAAAGGGGAAAGAGGGAGGGAATAAATTAGGAGTTGGGGATTAAAATATACACACCACCATATATAAATTATACAACTAACAAGGCCCTACTATATACCACAGAGAACTATACTCAATCATTTTTAATAACTTATAAGGGAAAAGAATCTGAAAAAAATTAGGTATATATGTATGTATAACTGAATCACTTTGCTGTATACCTAAAACTAATACAACATTGTAAATCAACTATACTTCAATAAAAATTAATTAATTAATTAAAAAATAAACCAAAAAGCTCTAAATGGCATACAGGTAATTTGACTCAAGGTAGAGTGAGCAATAACTGAAGTACCAAATTTATATAACTCCACTACATAAGCCTCTTCGAATGATCTCTGCTCCCTATCAGCTCTGTGTTCCTACCTCTATCTTTAGTCTCAGGCCTAGGTCTAATGTCAAACAGTGCACAGTATATTGGAAAGAGGGTGGATTTTGGAGTCTGAGAGTATGAAAATCTCAGTTTTATTTTTTTAATAGCCATGTGAGTGTTATGAACTTAATATTGTCCTCCTAAATTTTTTTGTTGAAGTCTTAATTCCTAATAGCTTACAATGTGACTGTATTTCTCGATAGGGCCTTTAAAGAGAAAATTAAGATTCAATGAGGTTATATGGGTGGGCCCTAATGCAATGTGACTGGTGTCCTTATAAGAAGAGGAAGAGTCACTAGGGATGTATCTGCACAGAGAAAAAGCCATTAGAGAACCCAGTGAGAAGGCAGCCCTCTCCAAGCCAAGGACAGAGGGCTCAGGAGAAACCAACTCAATCTTGTACTTCAGCCTCCAGAGAAAATAAGAGTTCTGTCTTTTGAACAGCTTAGTCTGTGGTATTTTGTGATGGCAGCCCTAGCAAACTAAGACAAGACCTTAAAACATTTTACATGACCTCTTTGAATCTAAATTTCCTTAGTTATTATTATAGTTTATAATGATAATAGATTGTATTGACTAATAAGTGAAATAATCTAGAGTGCAATGATGTACATATTCATAAATCTTATTTTCTCCTGGTATGTTTTTCTTGTGACTTCCAACTCCAATAAACTACTCATTAAGCTCATTCTCAGCAGTGGTTCATGAAACAAATCTAAGGGCAGAGAAAATAGGAAGAGAAATTAATAGTCAAAAGCATCTCGAGAAAGTTCACTTGCATAAAATTCACAAAACATTATTATTATTTTTACTTTCCTCAAGTTCTGGTCATCTCATTCTTAATGAATATGTCTGTGAGAATATTATTTTTTTCTTTAAATGGAAAATTTCAAAATGGATAAACCCTTAGCATTTCTTAAATTCGGACAATATTTGAGTGAGTAAATATAAAATGAAAAATGATTTCATCTTATTGTATAAGCAATTAATGCGTTTTTTTTGTTTGTTTCTCTCTCTTTTTTTTTTTTTTTTGGTCTCACAGATTTACATACCAATTTGTTTGTGTTCCTGAATCTTCTCCTTCAAACTTTTGAGTCATATTCAATTGTGTTGTCTACTCAACAGAAGGGATCTTTCTCTGCCCCAATTTGCTTCACTCCATAGTCCCACAGACGCCTTACAGTTTTTGGGGTTTTTTTTTTGAAAGCTGATAATCATGATTAACCCCTCACTTTCTTTCACTTCCTATCTCACATCTGCTAGTTCAACCATCAGAATATCACCACCATCCCCACCTCCACCTCTACCAATTCTAAATTCAAATCTCCCCTGAATTATTTTTATTTATTTATTTATTTTGCGGTACGCGGGCCTCTCACTGTTGTGGCCTCTCCCGTTGCGGAGCACAGGCTCCGGACGCGCAGGCTCAGCGGCCATAGCTCATGGGCCCAGCCGCACCGCAGCATGTGGGATCCCGGACCGGGGCACGAACCCGTGTCCCCTGCATCGGCAGGCGGACTCTCAACCACTGTGCCACCAGGGAAGCCCTCCCCTGAATTATTTTAATAGCGTTAGCTGTTAATTATTTTAATAGATACACAGCTGCTACTTCCCTTTCCCTCTTTCTCACCCTTTCCTTACCTTCAGTTCTTTTCAGGCCTTGAACCAGGAACTCTTCAAGGGATCAGACCACACACCTCCACTCTCCACTGGGAAGTGAGCTTTGCCTCACAAGGCAGGTCCTGCGCATGCTTTCTTTCTGTCCATCAATTTCCCCAAACCAGGTTGAATCCCCACTTGATCTCCATCTCCTAATTGAAGGAAGGGAGAAGACGGGAACTAATATTTATTATTTTCATCTGGGGATTCTAGGCTAGCTTCCTTATATATGTTAATCTTTACATACATGATATTATTATACTCATTTTACAGGCAAATGAAACTAATAAGTGCCTGGGATATTTGCATGACTATGTTAACAAGTGTTAACCTAGCCAACGAGTAGCAGTACTAGAATTCAAACCCAGATAAATCTGGGGCCAACTTCCAAGTCATTTCTACCTTGTGTTTCTTTGAAGGCATACATTAGCACTTTTTGTTGGCCACCCTGGGATCCCAGAATGACTGTTTGGGCAGGTAGCAAGAGGATATGTTTAGGAAGCAGAAAAAAACAGAATTTGTGGACCATTTCTTCAACTGTAAAATAGAAATAAAAATTCCTAACAGTTCTTTTAAATAATAAAATCAAAGAATTTAGTACTGTTTTTAGGAAAGAATAAACACACACACGCAAATAGATACACACCTGTTATTTCTCTTCCCTCTTTCTCATTGAAAAAAAAATTCTAAAGTATCACTTAGGGATGGAGAGTTGTGTGTGGCCTGAACGCAGAGTTCCTGGTTCAAGGTAGATACATACACACACAGCAAATTAAGTCACTGCCAGTTGTCCTTTTGGTGACCCCTCCAACTTCACTGCCTACCACCTTACTTTGTCTTCATCCACTACATTGACTTCCTCACACTTCCAGGCACACACAATGCCCCTTGGGGCCTTTACTTTATTGATTGATTGATTGATTTAATCTATTTATTTATTTGTTTATTTATCTATCTATCTTAGGCCTTCTCTTTATTCACCTATCTATCTTACGCCTTCTCTTTACTTATTTACTTATTTATTTATCTATCTATCTTAGGCCTTCTCTTTATCTATCTTAGGCCTTCTATTCATTTATTTATTTATCTATCTTAGGTCTTCTCTTTATTTATTTGTCTATTTACTTATTTATTTATTTAGTTCCCGTATTTTTTTTGGCTGCGTCAGGTCCTAGTTGCAGCACGCGTGATCTTTTCGTTGTGGAGTGTGGGCTTCTCTCTAGTTGTGGCTCACGGGCACCAGGGTGCATGGGGTCTGTAGTTTGCGGCCCTCAGGCTCTCTAGTTGAGGCACGCAAGCTCAGTATTTGAGGTGCGTGGGCTTAGTTGCCCGGCAGCGTGTGGGATCTTAGCTCCCCGACCAGGGATCGAACGTGTGTCCCCTGCATTGGAAGGCAGATTCTTTACCACTGGACCAGCAGGAAGGTTCAGGACCTTTGCTTTAGGTATCCGCTCTGCCTGCCAAGTTTATCCTGGAGCCTTGGCTTGTTCATTTAATTTCTTCCAATGCCTTTTCAAAGGTAGCTTTATTAGAGAAGTCACCCTACATTATTCTATTAAAATAGCTCACCACATCTCACCACAGGGACTGTTACCCTAACTTATGTTTGTCCCCCTAACTTTCATCACAGTCTAACACACAACATGTTTACTTTTTTTCCCCCACAAATATCTGTCTTCTCAAAAGAATTCTTGTACCATAAGGTAAAGGGGTCTCTTTATGTTTTATTTACTTCTAGATCCCAAATGGCTAGATTAGTGCCTAGGGCCTCTTAGCTGATAAATAAATACTCACTGGATAAACTTAATGAAATAATCAAATATTTATATTTGTTACTGTGCAAATAAAGACTTTAAAAAATAAGATCAGTAAATCTCTGGCCACTTCATCTGACAATTGTATCTTCTTCTTTTGTCTTTGTCATATTAAGGACTTTTAGTAGAAGCCTCAGCTGATTGATCATTTGCAGTAGAGGTCAAAATTGCAATTATTTAATTCCACAGATTGCCTTGGAGGGCAATGAAACAGAAAATTGATGCTGCTTGATCTTTTACACAGTTGTTCCTTTATGAAAAATAAACCTTAAAAAATGCTGTTGTGGAATATAGTAAAGTGCTCTGAATATTTACAATTGTAAGAAAATGTCCAAGAATGGTGTATATGGCAAGTATTTCTATGTTGTACACAGTTTATTAAAATTTAATAAAATACCATTTGTTATCATTTTTTTAAAAATGTCCAAAAGGTTTCAAAAATTGGTAATTTTTCTTAATCTCTCTGCTTTCAATATTGTTTGCAAACTCGAGTTTTTAAATTTAGTTATGATAAATACAATATCTTTTAAGGAATCCCTTTGACTTATGGACCACACCTTATTTTTTATATTATTTCAATATTAAAAAAGAATCACTGGCCCTTTGGCTCTGATCAATTAGATAAAAAATTCTGACTCCCTTTTTTAAAATCTGTCTAATTTTTGTATGGTTTTATGATAAGGCAAGTTTTAGGGCAATATTTATCTTGAAGATATTTGAGTTGTTAAAGTTTCCACTTTTCTTAGAAATGTGTTTTCCACTACCAAGAAAGGAGCACTGAGTAGTACAGGGACATTTTAGTTTATTATTCTTTTTCTTTTCTTTTTTCCAGTGGAATTTCTCAGCAGAGTTGGAAATTCCCCAGATTTATAAAACATTAATATTCAATGTATAATAAATGATTATGCTGCAAAATCCAATCACATAGGAATTGAAAAATACCCTTTCTCCGTTAAAACTTTTTTTAGGAATGGAGAGTTTATAAAGGATTATCTCTTGAATGCAGGAGAAAAATCATGCCCCACACTCCATAACCAAAAATAGCATTATCAAAGGCAAACACCATTATTCAGTGTAATGAAGATAAGGCTGAGAATTCACAGGACAAATTCTATGAAAAAGTTAAATCATTTATGGCGTTTCTATTGCAGTGGAAGAGAGCTCAGCTACATATATGTATATATATTACCACCCAATTAGATCTATCATTTGGTGGTGTCAAAGAAAATTTTGATGTGACAGAAGAACGCTTAAACATGATGCCCATGACAAGCACGACTGTGTTCTGGGGTTTAATTAAGTCTTTTTTTTTTTTTGGCACACTGCATGGCTTGTGGGATCTTAGTTCCCCAACCAGGGATTGAACGCAGGTCCTCAGTAGTGAAAGCGTGGAGTCCTAACCACTGGACTGCCAGGGAATTCCCATAATGTCTTAACAATGCTAATATGAAAGTAGTCAAATTTAGGACATATGACTACTGAGAGTGCTCCCCAAATGGTCGAAGCTGTTAGACCATTAATTTAAACTGAGGTGGCAACATTTTTCAAGGACATGGAACTTAAGTCAGTTCCTTGCATGACTGACCCAGAGTTACCCTCCACTAGAAAATTAAAATAGAAGACATACTGTTTGTAATAATTAAGTCTATGAACTTTGTGCCCTCCTAGGGCCAGACCACTGGCAATGCAGTTATGGTTGATGGATTAGATGAACAATAACAATCTGCTTACACACTGAGATTAAGATGCTTCAGAAGCGGCATGTTCTGGAAACAACTGAAATTTTAAGAATTCGGTTCATTTGAATAGTTAACAATAAACAGTGGAGCAAAGTCTTGAACTTTGCAATTTCATTTATCATACTGATCTCAGTTTCATCAAATCAGAGTCATGACCAAACTAAATTACAAAATAGTGGGGTTAAAACTTATCCTTCTTCTCCCTCCCACCAAAAAAAAAAAAAAAAAAAACAGCTTAAAAATTCTTCAGGCCACTGTTCTCAATATTGAAAGTTTGTAAAAAGACGTACAACTGTGAAGTTACTGAATTGAAATTTAAATACTGTGCTGAAAGCTAAATATGGTAATGATGCAGAAATAGAGGAATTCTATCTTTATGTAACTGAGTTTTTTAAATTAATTTAAAATTAAAATAATTACCCTAGTTCTATCAATATTTGGAATTACATTCTCAATTCCTTCCCCTTGATAAAATAAAAGAATGAAATTATTATATACAATTAAAGGTAAAAGAGTTTACTATAGGCCAGATACTCTTATTGTTATTTATATGTTCCATGATAATCTAACTGAATTTTAACAATTCTGTGAGGTAGATGGTATTATTATCTCCATCTTATCTATAAGGCTACTGAAGCACATGCTAAGTAGTTAGCCTATGTCTCACAAGGAGCAAAATGTAGGGTTAGAATTTGAATCTAGACAATCTGGTTCTAGGATAAACGTTTTCAGGTACTAGACTGTAGCTACATTACTAAATAAATAAATAAATAAATAGGGTCTGCATCCAAATTAAAGTAAAAAATAATTAATACAATTCCATTTCTGGGCTTCCCTGGTGGCACAGTGGTTAAGAATCCACCTGCCAATGCAGGGGACATGGGTTCGAGCCCTGGCCTGGGAAGATCTCACATGCCACAGAGCAACTAAGCTCGTGCGCCAAAACTACTAAGCCTGCGCTCTAGGGCCTGTGAGCCTCACCTACTGAGCTCACGTGCCACAGCTACTGAAGCCCGCGCGCCTAGAGCCCGAGCTCCGCAACAAGAGAAGCCACCGCAATGAGAAGCCCGTGCACCGCAATGAAGAGTAGCCCGAGCTCACCGCAACTAAAGCCCGCGCGCAGCAACAAAGACCCATCGCAGCCAAAAATAAAATAAATTTATTAAAAAAAAAGAAAACTTCATTTCACGAGAAACCACTAAGCACTTATCAGAATGGTTAAACTCCAAAACATGGAAAACACCAAATATTGGTGAAGGTATAGAGCAACAGGAAAGCTCGTTAATTGCTGTTGGAATGCAAAATGGTACAAGCACTTTGTAAATTTCTTATGAAGCTAAATATAGGCTTACCTATCATACAATCCAGCAGTCACACTCCTAGTTAATTATCCAAATGCAAAACATGAAAGCCTACACACAGATTTTTTAGAGCAGCTTTATTCATAATTGCCAAAAATTTGAAGTAATCAAGATAGAGCTTGGGAAGATGGCGGAAGAGTAAGACGCGGAGATCACCTTCCTCCCCACAGATACATCAGAAATTCAACTACACGTGGAACAACTCCTACAGAACACCTACTGAACGCTGACAGAAGACCTCAGACCTCCCAAAAGGCAAGAAACTCCCCACATACCTGGGTAGGGCAAAAGAAAAAAAGAATAAACAGAGACAATAGGATAGGGACGGGACCTGCACCAGTGGGAGGGAGCCGTGAAGGAGGAAAGGTTTCCACACACTACAAGCCCCTTCGCGGGCGGAGACTGCAGGTGGCGGAGGGGGAAAGCTTCGGAGTAGCGGAGGAGAGCACAGCAACAGGGTTGTGGAGGGCAAAGCGGAGAGATTCCGGCACAGAGGATCGGTGCCCTCAGGCACACACCAGCCCGAGAGGCTTGTCTGCTTGGCCGCCGGGGCGGGCGGGGCTGGGAGCTGAGGCTCGGGTATCGGCTTTCAGTCAGAGCGCAGGGAGAGGACTGGGGCTGGTGGCAGGAAGAGAGCCTGAGGGGGTTAGTGCACCACGGCTAGCCCAGAGGGAGTCCGGGGAAAGGGTCTGGAGCTGCCGAAGAGGCAAGAGACTTTTTTCCCTTTTGTTTCCTGGTGCGCGAGGAGAGGGCATTAAGAAGGCTGCTTAGGGAAGCGCCGGAGACGGGCGCGAGCTGCAGCTAAAGGCGCGGACCTCGGAGACGGGCGTGGGACGCTGGGGCTGCTGCTGCCGCCGCCGCCGCCGGGCCTGTGTGCCAGCGCGGGTCACTGTCCGCCCCGCCTTCCGGGGGGCCTGTGCACCCCGCCACTGCCGGGGTCCCGGGACCCGGGGACGGTTTTCCCGGGAAAGCGCACAGAGCGCCTCGGGCTGCTGCAACGTCATGCCGGCCTCTGCCGCCGCAGGCCCGCCCCACACTGCGCGCCCCTCCCTCCCCTCTGCCTGAGTGAGCCAGAGCCCCCGAATCAGCGGCTCCTTTAAACCCGTCCTGTCTGAGCGAAGAACGGACGCCCTCTGGCGACCTACGCGCAGAGGCGGGGCCAGGTCCAAGGCTGAGACCCGGGAGCTGTGAGAGCAGAGACAGGGAAATCTCTCTGTGCAGCCTCAGAGGCAGCGGATTAAAGCTGCACGGTCCATTTGATGTGCCCTGCGTCTGTGGAGTGCATAAATGGACAGCGAATCATCCCAAATGTAGGAAGTGGAATTTGAGGACAACATTTAAGACTTTCCCCCCTTTTCCTCTTTTTACAACGAATTATCCCAAATTAAGGAGGTGGACTTAGAGAGCAAGATTTCAGACTTCTCGCCCTTTTCCTCTTTTTACAACGAATTATCCCAAATTGAGGAGGTGGACTTGGAGAGCAAGATTCTGGAATTTTCCCCCTGCTCTCTTTTAGTGAATGTGTATGTGTAATCTTCTGTGTAAGATTCTCTCTGTATAGCTTTGCTTCCACCATATGTCCCAGGGTTCTATCTGTCTGTTTTTTTTCAATAATTACTTTTTAATTTTAATAACACTACTATATTTCATACTTTATTCTATTTTACTTTACCTGCTCTTTCTTTTTTTGCTACCTTCC
The DNA here is from genome assembly GCF_964341445.2 of Mesoplodon mirus. Classification (NCBI taxonomy): domain Eukaryota; kingdom Metazoa; phylum Chordata; class Mammalia; order Artiodactyla; family Ziphiidae; genus Mesoplodon; species Mesoplodon mirus. The sequence continues at coordinate 23,033 of NW_028295135.1, read as the reverse complement.
CTTCCTCCCTCCCACCCTCTGCTCCTCCTTTCCTTCTTTCTTTTTCTTTCCTCCCTCGCGCCCTCCCACCGTTCTTCTTCCCACTTTCTTTTTCTTTCCTTCCTCCCTCCCTCCCTCCTGTCTTTCTTTCTTTCTTTCCTTCCTCCCTCCCTCCCTCCCTTCTTCCATTCACTCTTCCTTTTGCTTTCATTCCTCCCTCCCTCCCTCCTTTCTTTCTTTCCATCCTTCCTCCCTCCCTCCCTCCTTTCTCTCTTTCTTCCTTCCTTACTTCCTTTCTTCCCTTCTTCCTTTCTTTCCCTCTCTCTTTCTTTCTTCGACTAATTCTTTCTTTCTACATTTTCTCCCTGTTATTCTGAGCCGGATGGATGAAAGGCTCTTGGTGCTGCAGCCAGGAGTCAGTGCTGTGCCTCTGAAGTGGGAGAGCCAACTTCAGGACACGGGTCCACAAGAGACCTCCCAGCTCCACATAATATCAAGCAGCAAAAATCTCCCAGAGATCTCCATCTCAACACCAGCACCCAGCTTCAGTCAACGACCAGCAAGCTACAGTGCTGGTCACCCTATGCCAAGCAACTAGCAAGGCAGGAACACAACCCCACCCATTAGCAGAGAGGCTACCTAAAAACATAATAAGGCCACAGGCACCCCAAAACACACCACCAGACGTGGACCTGTCCACCAGAAAGACAAGATCGAGCCTTAACCACCAGAACACAGGCATTAGTCCCCCCCACCAGGAAGCCTACACAACCTACTGAAACAACCTTAGCCACTGGGGACAGACACCAAAAACAACGGGAACTACGAACCTGCAGCCTGCAAAAAGGAGACCCCAAACACAGTAAGGTAAGCAAAATGAGAAGGCAGAAAAACACACAGCAGGTGAAGGAGCAAGATAAAAACCTACCAGACCTAACAAATGAAGAGGTAATAGGCAGTCTACCTGAAAAAGATTCAGAATAATGATAGTAAAGCTGATCCAAGATTCTATTTCCAAGATCCAAAATCTTGGAACTAGAATAGACAAAATGCAAGAAACAGTTAACAAGGACCTAGAAGAACTAAAGATGAATCAAGCATAGATTAACAACACAATAAATGAAATGAAAAATACTCTAGATGGGATCAATAGCAGAATACCTGAGGCAGAAGAACGGATAAGTGAGGTGGAAGATAAAATAGTGGAAATAACTGCTGCAGAGCAAAATAAAGAAAAAAGAATGAAAAGAACAGAGGACAGTCTCAGAGACCTCTGGGACAACATTAAACGCACCAACATTCGAATTATAGGGGTTCCAGAAGAAGAAGAGAAAAAGAAAGGGACTGAGAAAATATTTGAAGAGATTATAGTTGAAAACTTCCCTAATATGGGAAAGGAAATAGTTAATCAAGTCCAGGAGGCACAGAGAGTCCCATACAGAATAAATCCAAGGAGAAATACACCAAGACACATATTAATCAAACTATCAAAAATTAAACACAAAGAAATCATATTAAAAGCAGCAAGGGAAAAGCAACAAATAACACACAAGGGAATCCCCATCAGGTTAACAGCTGATCTCTCAGCAGAAACTCTACAAGCCAGAAGGGAGTGGCAGGACATAATTAAAGTGATGAAGGAGAGAAACCTGCAACCAAGATTACTCTACCCAGCAAGGATCTCATTCAGATTTGATGGAGAAATTAAAACGTTTACAGACAAGCAAAAGCTGAGAGAGTTCAGCACCACCAAACCAGCTTTACAACAAATGCTAAAGGAACTTCTCTAGGCAAGAAACACAACAGAAGGAATAGACCTACAATAATGAACCCAAAGCAATTAAGGAAATGGGAATAGGAACATACATATCAATAATTACCTTAAATGTAAATGGACTAAATGCTCCCACCAAAAGACACAGAGTGGCTGAATGGATACAAAAACAAGACCCATATATATGCTGTCTACAAGAGACCCACTTCAGACCTAGAGACACATACAAATTGAAAGTAAGGGGATGGAAAAAGATATTCCACGCAAATGGAAATCAAAAGAAAGCTGGAGTAGCAATTCTTATATGAGACAAAATAGACTTTAAAATAAAGACTATTAGAAGAGACAAAGAAGGACACTACATAACGATAAAGGGATCGATCCAAGAAGAAGATATAACAATTGTAAATATTTATGCACCCAACATAGGAGCACCTCAATACATAAGGCAAATACTAACATCCATAAAAGGGGAAATCGACAGTAACACACTCATAGTAGGGGACTTTAACACCCCACTTTCACCAATGGACAGATCATCCAAAATGAAAATAAATAAGGAAACACAAGCTTTAAATGATACATTAAACAAGATGGGCTTAGTTGATATTTATAGGACATTCCATCCAAAAACAACAGAATACACATTTTTCTCAAGTGCTCATGAAACATTCTCCAGGATAGATCATATCTTGGGTCACAAATCAAGCCTTGGTAAATTTAAGAAAATTGAAATTGTATCAAGTATCTTTTCCGACCACGATGCTATGAGACTAGACATCAATTACAGGAAAAGATCTGTAAAAAATAGAAACCCATGGAGGCTAAACAATACACTACTCAATAAGGAAGTGATCACTGAAGAAATCAAAGAGGAAATTAAAAAATACCTAGAAACAAATGACAATGGAGACACGACGACCCAAAACCTATGGGATGAAGCAAAAGCAGTTCTAAGGGGGAAGTTTATAGCAATACAATCCCACCTTAAGAAACAGGAAACATCTCGAGTAAACAACCTGACCCTGCACCTAAAGCAATTAGAGAAAGAAGAACAAAAGACCCCCAAAGTTAGCAGAAGGAAAGAAATCATAAAGATCAGATCAGAAATAAATGAAAAAGAAATGAAGGAAACGATAGCAAAGATCAACCAAACTAAAAGCTGGTTCTTTGAGAAGATAAACAAAATTGACAAACCATTAGCCAGACTCATCAAGAAAAGAAGGGAGAAGACTCAAATCAATAGAATTAGAAATGAAAAAGGAGAAGTAACAACTGACACTGCAGAAATACAAAAGATCATGAGAGATTACTACAAGCAACTCTATGCCAATAAAATGGACAACCTGGAAGAAATGGACAAATTCTTAGAAATGCACAACCTGCCAAGACTGAATCAGGAAGAAATGGAAAATATGAAGAGACCAATCACAAGCACTGAAATTGAAACTGTGATTAAAAATCTTCCAACAAACAAAAGCCCAGGACCAGATGGCTTCACAGGTGAATTCTATCAAACATTTAGAGAAGAGCTAACACCCATCCTTCTCAAACTCTTCCAAACAATATCAGAGGAAGGAATACTCCCAAACTCATTCTGCGAGGCCACCATCACCTTGATACCAAAACCAGGCAAGGATGTCAGAAAGAAAGAAAACTACAGGCCAATCTCACTGATGAACATAGATGCAAAAATCCTCAACAAAATACTAGCAAACAGAATCCAACAGCACATTAAAAGGATCATACACCATGATCAAGTGGGGTTTATTCCAGGAATGCAAGGATTCTTCAATATATGCAAATCAATCAATGTGATACACCATATTAACAAGTTGAAGGAGAAAAACCATATGATCATCTCAATAGATGCAGAGAAAGCTTTCGACAAAATTCAACACCCACTTATGATAAAAACCCTGCAGAAAGTAGGCATAGAGGGAACTTTCCTCAACATAATAAAGGCCATATATGACAAACCCACAGCCAACCTTGTCCTCAATGGTGAAAAACTGAAACCATTTCCACTAAGATCAGGAACAAGACCAGGCTGCCCACTCTCACCACTCTTATTCAAGTTAGTTTTGGAAGTTTTAGCCACAGAAATCAGAGAAGAAAAGGAATTAAAAGGAATCCAAATTGGAAAAGAAGAAGTAAAGCTGTCACTGTTTGCAGATGACATGATACTATACATAGAGAATCCTAAAGATGCTACCAGAAAACTACTAGAGCTAATCAATGGATTTGGTAAAGTAGCAGGATACAAAATTAATGCACAGAAATCTCTGGCATTCCTGTACACTAATGATGAAAAATCTGAAAATGAAATCAAGAAAACACTCCCATTTACCATTGCAACAAAAAGAATAAAATATCTAGGAATAAACCTACCTAAGGAGACAAAAGACCTGTATGCAGAAAATTATAAGACACTGATGAAAGAAATTAAAGATGATACAAATAGATGGAGAGATATACCATGCTCCTGGATTGGAAGAATCAATATTGTGAAAATGACTCTACTACCCAAAGCAATCTACAGATTCAATGCAATCCCTATCAAACTACCACTGGCATTTTTCACAGAACTAGAACAAAAAATTTCACAATTTGTTTGGAAAAACAAAAGACCCCGAATAGCCAAAGCAATCTTGAGAACGAAAAAAGGAGCTGGAGGAATCAGGCTCCCTGACTTCAGACTATACTACAAAGCTACAGTAATCAAGACAGTGTGGTACTGGCACAAAAACAGAAAGATAGATCAATGGAACAGGATAGAAAGCCCAGAGATAAACCCACGCACATATGGTCAACTTATCTTTGATAAAAGAGGCAGGAATGTACAGTGGAGAAAGGACAGCCTCTTCAATAAGTGGTGCAGGGAAAACTGGACAGGGACATGTAAAAGTATGAGATTAGATCATTCCCTAACACCATACACAAAAATAAGCTCCAAATGGATTAAAGACCTAAATGTAAGGCCAGAAACTATCAAACTCTTAGAGGAAAACATAGGCAGAACACTCTATGACATCAATCACAGCAAGATCCTTTTGGACCCACCTCCTAGAGAAACGGAAATAAAAACAAAGATAAACAAATGGGACCTAATGAAACTTCAAAGCTTTTGCCCAGCAAAGGAAACCATAAACAAGACCAAAAGACAACCCTCAGAATGGGAGAAGATATTTGCAAGTGAAACAACTGACAAAGGAGTAATCTCCAAAATTTATAAGCAGCTCATGCAGCTCAATAGCAAAAAAACAAACAACCCAATCCAAAAATGGGCAGAAGACTTAAATAGGCATTTCTCCAAAGAAGATATACAGACTGCCAACAAACACATGAAAGAATGCTCAACATCATTAATCATTAGAGAAATGCAAATCAAAACTACAATGAGATATCATCTCACACCAGTCAGAATGGCCATCATCAAGAAATCTAGAAACAATAAATGCTGGAGAGGGTGTGGAGAAAAGGGAACACTCTTGCTCTGCTGGTGGGAATGTGAATTGGTACAGCCACTATGGAGAACAGTACGGAGGTTCCTTAAAAAACTAAAAATAGAACTACCATATGACCCAGCAATCCCACTACTAGGCATATACCCTGAGAAAACCATAATTCAAAAAGAGACATGTACCAAAATGTTCATTGCAGCTCTATTCACAATAGCCCGGAGATGGAAACAACCTAAGTGTCCATCATCGGATGAATGGATAAAGAAGATGTGGCACATATATACAATGGAATATTACTCAGTCATAAATAGAAACGAAACTGAGCTATTTATAATGAGGTGGATAGACCTAGAGTCTGTCATACAGAGTGAAGTAAGTCAGAAAGGGAAAGACAAATACTGTATGCTAACACATATATATGGAATTAAAAAAAAATGTCATGAAGAACCTAGGGGTAAAACGGGAATAAAGACACAGACCTACTTGAGAATGGACTTGAGGGTATGGGGAGGGGGAAGGCTAAGCTGTGACAAAGCGAAAGAGAGGCATGGACATATATACAGTACCAAACGTAAGGTAGATAGATAGTGGGAAGCAGCCGCAGAGGACAGGGAGATCAGCTCGGTGCTTTGTGACCGCCTGGAGGGGTGGGATGGGGAAGGTGGGAGGGAGGGAGATGCATGAAGGAAGGGATGTGGGAACAGATGTATATGTATGACTGATTCACTTTGTTATAAAGCAGAAACTACTAAAAAAAAAGAAACTGGATAAGCATAAAAAAAAATCAAGATGAATATAAGGTTGGCTCCCTGTGTGGTGCTGAGGGAGAAATCATCTCATGGCTGACTCTTTCCTGCCTTCTGGTGGTTGTAGACAATTCTTTTTTTTAATTTTTTTAAAAATTTATTTATTTAATATATTTATTTTTGGCTGCATTGGCTCTTCGTTGCTGCGTGCGGGCTTTTCTCTAGTTGCAGCGAGCGGGAGCTACTCTTCATGGCAGTGCACAGGCTCCTCATTGCGGTGGCTTCTCTTGTTGCAGAGCACGGGCTCTAGGCACTTGGGCTTCATTCGTTGTGGCCCACGGGCTCTAGAGCACAGACTCAGTAATTGTGGCGCAAGGGCTTAGTTGCTCCGTGGCATGTGCGATCTTCCAGACCAGAGCTCGAACCCATGTCCCTTGCATTGGCAGGCAGATTCTTAACCACTGCACCACCAGGGAAGCCCCTTGTAGACAATTCTTGCTCTTCCTTGGCTGGTTCATGCATCTCTTTTATGTCTACCTCCGTCTTCACACAATGCTGTCCCCTGCGTGTGTGTTGTCACTGTGTATCCCCTTCTCTTCTTATAAAGACACGAGTACTTGGATTTAGGGCCCTCCCTAATCTAGTATGACCATATCTCAACTAATTATATCAATATAGACCCTATTTCCAGATATGGTCACATTCTGAGGCTTAGGGTAGACATGATTTTGGAGGGACAATATGCAACTCCATCATCTATTCCTAATTTGCTGAAGACTTTTATGACAAATTTGTGTTACATCTTGTCAGATGCCTTATCTGTTTCCACAGAGATGACAGTATGATTGGCGCTTTTAGTCTGATTACTATGAAAATCGCATTGATTGCTTTTCAAAAGTGAAACCAACCTTGCATTCTTGGAAATAAACTTATCTTTTCATGGGGAATTAATACATTTATGTATTGCTGGATTTAATTTTCTAATATGTCGTTAAGGATTTTTGTGGCTAAGTTCAAGAAGAGTTTTGTTAGGTAGTATTTTTTAATGTCTTTTTTGGTTACTTTTATATTGAGATAATTTGACATACCATAAAATTCACCCTTTTTAAATGTACAATCCAGCGGTTTTTAGCATACAGTTGACCCTTGAACAACGAGGGGTTGATCTGCGTATAACTTATAGTCAGTCCTCTGTATCCAGGGTTCCTCTGCATCCACGGATCCAACCAACCATGGACCGTGTGGTACTGTAGTATTTACTATTGAAAAAAGATCCATATATAAATGAACCTGTACATTTCCAACCTGTGTTATTCAAGGGTCAACTGTATCTACAAAGTTGTGCAAATATTACCACTACTTAATTTCAAAACATTTTCTTCAACACCAAAAGCAACTTAGTACCCTTTAGCAGTCTCTTCCCACTATTCCCTCTCCTCCCTACTGGTAACCACTAATCTATTTTTTGTCTCTATACTCTATTTTGGATAAACCCTACTGATATTCTTCAAGTGTGTTAATCTTTTAATATCATCTTATAACTTCTTTTCGATAATATCTCCCTTATAGCTACTTTCCATCATTCTAATTTGCCTTTAGTTTCTTGAGTCCTACAACACACAAATACACAAAGTCCTTCTTTGGTACTTTCATCATTTCTTCCAATTCTAGTTCTTCTATTGACTATTATTCTCCTGCTTATAAGTCACATTCTCCTGATTCTTGGCATGTCTAGGAATTTTCTTAATTGGATGCAGGACAGTATAACTACTACATTGCTGAATGTCTAAAATTTATTTTCCTCCTTTAAAGAGTGCTGACTTTTTTTCTAGAAGGCAATTAAATGATTCACATATCAGGTTGGTTTTTCTCAAGACTTATTTTGAAGCATTGCTAATTTGAGGGTAAAATAGGTTTTACGCTGGAGCAAATTTAGGCTTATTACTACTAGTAGTCTTATTTCTAGCCTAGAAATATTAGGCTTACTACTGTAATTATTTTACTACTAAAATATTAACCTTCTGGGAACTTTACGGAATGTCCTAGGTTATGACAATTGATTCTCCAGTAATGTTGGTTGGATCTTTCATATCTCTGCACCCCATGTAATCTCAGAATTTTCTAGTGTTTACCATCATCCTGTCATTTTTCCTAATCTCATAAACTTTCATTACATTGTCCACATATGCAGTTTAGTATTCTGAAAAGACTCAGTGCAATTCCTGTTCAGGGTCTTGTTGCTCTTTTTCTATATAGGTTCCTCCTATGTCGAACTATGCCTTACAACTTACAACTACCTCAGTGCTCCTGAACTTCAATCTCTTTATGCTTAGCTCAGTGATATTACTGTGCTCTACTTGGGATCTCTTTCTCTGCCTTGTGGTTCATAATGTGTCTCTAGACAATTTTATTTCTCACACTACTTATTTTCTCACTTTGGGGAATCCCAGGCCTGTGCTGTCAATTGTCCAAGGTCTATTTTTGTTTGTTTGCTTTTGTTTGTGTTTTTTTCCCTATTCTCCACTTGTTTGTGGTGGAGGTTAAGTCTGGCTATTTTATTTGATATTGCCAGAAGCAGAAGTCTAGTTCATAAATTTTAATTAGTATATTAATTCAGAAATCAATTCCCCCACTCTTTCTCTCTTGCAGTTATAATTAATAAGTAGTTCAGTACTTCAGGGGACTTTATTGTTAATCATGTGATTTGTTGACAGGTTTTTAATATATTTATTTTACTTTTTTAATATATTTGTATAAAGGTAGTTATTATGTGCACATAAAATACAGTTAATAAAATACAAAGCAAACTACTTCCTATATATTATTACAGACTTAATGTCCTTTTCTGAACTTGCTTTATGTTGTGAAAAATCACTTAACTTGGACTCTTGGCTTTTAATAAAAAGTAAGTACAACATCAGTAGTTTGAAAAAAATTATTTTGTTTTATTTTATATTGTATACAATTTTAATGAAGACTTTAGTAAAAACTTTATGTGATATATAAAGTAAATTTAAAAACATGAACTCTGAAATTAGGCTGCTTGAGTGTGAATCCCTATTTTATCATTTATTTGGTCTGTAACCTAGGAATGGTTAGTTATACTTTTTATATGTTATCTTCCTAATCTGGGAAATAATAACATCTATTTCACAGAGTTGTGAAGAGTAAATTATGTGTGTGTGCTTAAAACCGCTGGTACATCTAACAGCTGTAAAAGTAGTTATTATTATTCCTGTACACAAGAGAAAATATAAAGAAGAAACAATACAGAATTAACTTTACAAGTATAATTAAATTCATTTTTATGATGAAAAATAAAGTCACTGAAAAGGCAAAATAAAATAGCACTTCTGTTGATCACTCAGGATCTGAACCAAGTTCTGAAATAAGACAAAAGTGTGACCAAGTAGAAGAACAGAGTATCACTTGTGCCTCTCTACAAAGCTAGAGTATATTCTTCTGTAAGATTCCTGTGTCTATATAGACCTTGTAAAAGGTCAGGGCTCACACTTGTCCAGGTGAGAGAAAGAGACACCAAGGGCCCTGATTGAGAAATGATGCAAAGCACTTTAGTTCTCTGAAAAGGAGTAAGGCATGTATCAAAGAGCAGATTTTAAAACAAGATATCTCATTTTCATAGAAAGAAACGTAAGAATTGGAGAATGCTCATTCCCACTTAGAAAACACATAATGAGCTAGTAACTGTCACTAGTCCTGCTTTCCACCTGGGATCATTTTTGCTGTTGCTCCTTTTGTTATTTTTATCCCTTCCGTGCTTTTTGTTCTTATAAGTTTATGCATTAAAAAATTACATTATGTTCATTACATTTGAATTGGGGGGTAAGTGGAGCCAAATTAATGTATTTAATCTGTCACCTTTAAGTGGAAGTCTTGCTTACATTCCCTCTTCTGAAAACGTACTGACTAAACCTTTATTTCAGAACATCAGTATAATGCAGAAAATAACTGCTTTATGGGGTGTTTCTAAACCTTTTCTTTTTTAAATCACATAGCCCAACCAAAATAAAACAGGCTATTACTTATTGCTTGGTAAGTCAGCTATACACTGCTATCTTACCTAATTTGCCTAACACAGTTAAAGGTTGTTATTCAGGAGAATTCAAGGCTGACATTAGTTTAGGATAATGAGGTAGCAGAATATGTAATTTGTTTTGCATAGACTGAGCACTGTTGTAAGTAATGGAGATTTATGTTAATAGCAAAGTCAGCATAACTGACGTGGCAGACAAAGAGTAAACGAAATTTATGCACCATCGAGCTATTATTTTGATAAAGTAGATTTTCCTCCGAGATATTTAAAGGCCTTAGGAAAATAGTATCAATACATAGAAGCAGCCATTACATACTCCAGTTTGTTATCAAATTATGTTTTCTTAAAACTGACTTATCTGATGGGAGTAATCCAATCACAGGGTACAGTACTAGGTAAGAAATAATCAGGTTAAAAAATTATAACACAGTTACTTAAATTTGAATATAAGTTTTAACTGTTAATGTAGGAGTTTTTCAGTTTATCTACAATGCTTAATGTTAAAAAGTTGTATCAATTTACTTATAAATTTTTATTGTCTCAATAATGCATTCCAATTTGCTGTGAGACTTTATAAACAAATGTCACAAGTCTGCTCCTTGTTTTTCTTAGTTCTAAGATAAGGTATTTGACTAGGTAGTACTTACTGTTAAACAAACAGATCAGAATTCATGGATACTTGAATACAATTGTCAGGTGAACACTAATGATAGCTGAAAGCTTAAGTAGGGTCTTTCCCAAGAATGCCTGTTTTTTTTTAAATTAATTTTTATTGGAGTATAGTTGTTTACAATGTTGCATTAGTTTCTACTGTACAGCAAAGTGAATCAGCTATACGTATTCATATATCCCCTCTGTTTTGGATTTCCTTCCCATTTAGATCATCACAGAGCACTGAGTAGAGTTCCCTGTGCTATACAGGTTTTCATTAGTTATCTATTTTATGCATAGTATCAATAGTGTATATGCGTCAATCCCAATCTCCCAATTCATCCCACCACCACCCCTCCACGGCTTTCCCCCCTTGGTGTCCATACGTTTGTTCTCTACATCTGTGTCTCAACTTCTGCCCTGCAAACCGGTTCATCTGTACCATTTTTCTAGGTTCCACATACATGCGTTAATATATGATATTTGTTTTTCTCTTTCTGACTTACTTCACTCTGTATGACAGTCTCTAGATCCACCCACGTCTCTACAAATGACCCAATTTTGTTCATTTTTATGTCTGAGTAATATTCCATTGCATATATGTACCACATCTTCTTTATGCATTCCTCTATTGATGGGCATTTAGGTTGTTTCCATGTCTTGGCTATTGTAAATAGTGCTGCAGTGAACACTGAGGTGCACGTTTCTTTTTGGATTATGTTTTTCTCTGGGTATATGCCCAGTAGTGGGATTGCTGGGTCATATGGTAGTTCTATTTTTAGTTTTTTCAGGAACCTCCATACTGAGATCCTTCAACTTCTAGGAATGCCCTGTCCCAGAACTCCCTCATAAATGCACTATATGGGATGCATGGGTCCATGCACCCTCACTGCAATGTCAGGACAGCTCTAGACAGTCGGTGTTTCTAAATTTAAAGGAGTGGGTGGATATAGAAGGAGAAGTTGAGGCCGTGCAACAAGACAGGATTGCAGGCTCTGCAAAAGTATTGTGCTATGATAGAAGTGGATTTTCACTCTGATGTTCATGCTCTTTGAGCATTTTAGGAACCAATATTGCATCTCCAGTGCAAGGAGAACTATGCTTTTTATTGTTTTGAAGGACATGTGCGTGTGTGTTTAGTCTAAAATTGCATCTGTTACACGGAAATAGATAAGCATCTAATCACGGTGTTCATCTCGTTATATACCCCCATGTCTAAATGACAAAAAGATTTTCTTCCTTATCCCTATTCAATTGTTCATTTATTTTGGTCACAGTATAAAAAAAGGGAGTGTGTGTGTGTATGTGTATATGAGTGTCTCTGTGTGTGTGTAGGAGTTAGAAAACATATTGTAATTTTAGCAGCTTCTATGTTTCCTATTCTTGCCACACCTTTAAACAATAAGAGATCCTTCAACTTCTAGGAATGCCCCGTCCCAGAACTCCCTCATAAATCACTCCCTTCCATTAATTTATATTGAAAAACAATTTCGCAAGTTTCAAGATAAAAACCATTCTTATTTTCTATGGGATATTTTCCTTTATTCCTTTAGTTTGGGTCACATTTTTATTTAGGGCTCAGTAACACTCAGACATTACATTTGTCATCGTTCTATTCAAGCTTTAGATATGGAATCCTTCCTTCCATTTACCTCTGCTCCATGTCCCCTGTGGCCAAGGAATGGTTGTTTATTTCTGGATAGTTATGGGATCTAACACAGTTGGCCACTGTTACATTCACTCTATGCTTTTATATTTGGCTTTCTAATTTATGAATATTTGCATTAAAAAGTATGATTAAAATAATGGCTAACTTATCTACCTTTAATCTAAATAGAAAATAAACCCTGTTAAGGGCTGTGACTTCTTTAAGAAGATTTTTCCTCAATCTTCCACTATTTAAGAGAAATAATTAATTTATGATTCTGTCATGAAACTAATTCCAAAAGAGAATAAAATTACTAAGGCTACATATTTTAGAGGCATGTCATGTACAGATACTGAGACCATTTTAATGTTGAAAATGTATTCCATCTACCATCGGAAGGCTGATATACAGTGACATAATTGTATTTTTTGACTCTTAGAAATATGTTGACTATTAACTATGTTGTAACCTGAAATTTAAAAGTGGTTTTGTGGTTCCAATTTTTTTCTTTTTAAAAAAATATCCAATATTTATTGAAGAATTATTTTCTACATGTTTCACTAAGTTATTATTATTTCCTTTAACTCTACAATATTTTCTTAACATGGTTATTAAATAGTATATAAGCTTACATTTTCTTCTGGGGTATGAAGCCAAGTAAAGATATAGATCACATTAAAGTCTATTTTAAATTAAAAGTAAAGATCAAAAGCACATCTGGTAGGAAATGGTAGCCAAAGGGAAGAAACCAGAGAATAATATAATAAACAGTAGAAATACCACCTGCTCACAATTTCTTTCTCTTTTTTGAGCAGTAGTTCCTTAGAACATTAAGAATTTGGCACAAAACTCTACTTTATATATTCTAGGCAGCTGTGCCACCCTGGATATCTTCAAATATATTACTCAAATATAGTCATTACATTTTTTACTCATATAATTTTCTTGGTACATAAAAGTATATTTACTGCTTATAAGCAGTTATATGTAAGTACCTTCAATCTGTTTGAAAACTGTGACTATATTATTAGGATACTTAAATATGTATGTGACTTTTATAATTATCAAATATTTGTGAGTATTTAGTATGGTATTATTAATTTTTTTTTTCAGTACGCGGGCCTCTCACTGCTGTGGCCTCTCCCGTTGCGGAGCACAGGCTCCGGACGCGCAGGCTCAGCGGCCATGGCTCACGGGCCCAGCCGCTCCGCGGCATGTGGGATCTTCCCGGACCGGGGCACGAACCCGTGTCCCCTGCATCGGCAGGCGGACTCTCAACGACTGCGCCACCAGAGAAACCCTAAAATCTTTTTCTTATAATATCACAGGTGAGTATACATACTGGGGAGAATAGAGTTCAGGAAACATTTCCTCAATGCCCTAAAAGCTGCTAACGTGAGGCACTAACCATTTTTCTTATTGAAATTAAATAAGCTGTCTAGTTTCATACGGAGTTTATGTCTGTAACGACTACCTCTGGACTCATGAATCATGAAAGGTAAAAACAGCAGAACATACGGTGGTTTTTGCACATTTTCTCCAGAGAGCTCATTTCTAAAGTTTTTCAGAATTTGTCTTAAATTTGCCAGCATTACTCATCCAATTTTCATGAAGAAAGAAAAATATCATTTTTTCCCTTCTTTTTAGAGATTGGAGAGGAAAACTGCAAAGTAAATTTTGGTATTATATGTATATATACACATTTGTATAACATTTTGTATTCTGCTAAAATATGAACACTATCTGAGCCTTCAGTATAACCATCTGATTAGGTAGAGTCTATTTATTATAAAGATTAGTAAACACAATTTTAGCACTAGGCATTGCCTTAGGTTTAGACTACATGAAAACTGGCCTGACCCTAACAAGTCATGAACAACTCGGAATCTTCCTTAATGAGCTCACAATGTCTCAGAAGTGGAAGACAGGAAAAATCAATAATCATATTACAATAAACTAAATAGATGTATAATACTATTAACAGTAGTCATCAGACCTTCTAATGTTCCTAAGCTTAATCATTACCTAATTTAATCATCACAATGCATTTACCATCCCTGTTACACAGTTGAAAATTGAGAAGTTAAATTATTTTCCCATTAGTAGTAGTAGAACATAAAGACTAAGACCAATCCCACAATCTGACAACAGAATCCAAAATTCCATGGAAAGGGACACTTGGTTTATGTTGAAATTACTTTTAGTGCTATGGAGGACGAGATGGAAGGTAAATGTGAGGATAATAAGAGTGAAACACAAGCTGATTCTTGAAGTGTAACAAAGAATTTCATGTGAAGGTGGTGTGATAGACATTGCAAACCAAAAATCAACTCATACACAGGTCTTGGACAATTATGACTTAGTCATTATTTGCTATGCAGTACAAGTAACTTATGTTTACAATATGTAGAAAAATGTGGTGAAAGTGAGGATGAAATGTTAGAGTGAGCTAAGTTATATGAATGGAAAATGTGTGATTACATGCAAAATTGACAGAACTTGGTGACTAATATGAAAAAGGTGAGAACCTTGAAATTATTGTTATATACTCTTATTGTCAATGTTTAACTCTAAAAGTGATATAGACACAGTCTCTCATTTAATCTTAATGTAATGTCTCCTTGCCTATAGTAATGTTGATATTTTAACCCAATAAAATATGCATGTACACTGATTATGACATATTGAACAAGTTTTCAGCATACCTTTAAAGAATTCCTGATGTAATCAAGATATCTAATATCCTTTACAACTATAAGTAAAGAAACAACCCAGAGCTTTCTTTTACCTTACTCCCCAAGTATGGGAAAAATTTCTCAAAGATGGGAAACAAAAGACATATTGATGCCTTTGTTACCAAGCAGTACAACAGTAGCATTGAGTTTTTCTCTTATAGATCTAGATATTACAGAAATCCCATAGGTAATGTTCTGAAGATAGCATCACAAGATGGCAAATGTAAGTGGACAGATCTGGGATGCTCGGTCACCACGCCTGCATATGAACTGTTTTCGTATTGTGGCCCATGGCACTGTATTTTCAGTAAAGTCTGCACTCAAATAACTCTCTTACCCTCAAGTTGAGATCTATTAGTTATTGGTATCAGACTGGGAAACAGAATCAGCAAAGGTAAAATTAGCTTTACAGCAAAAAGTTTACTAGTGAGGTAGAGAGCCCCGATTTAATGACAAGATGTTCAGTGGGAAGATAAAGTATTTCTTCCACTGAACAACATAAGAAAAATTGCATAAAGCAAAGATGTTTTGTATCACAATTGCTGGTATCATCATCATTTACCACCAGGTAGCAAAGCTCTTATAAAGCATTGGTAAATAAGACAGTGAAGCATTAGTGTAATAATAGAAAAAAAAAAAAGGCCAGTAAAATAGAATAAAAGAGAAGCCAGACAGACATATACTTTACATGATTAGCTCATGTGTGACAAATCTTCCACTGCAGTGAAATGTAGTATTTTTTAGAAATACTGTGGTTTCATTTAAATAGGTACACAGGAAAACAAAAATGTGACCCCTACCTCACTCTAAACACAAAAATATATTCCAGGTAGGATATAGATTTAAATGTGAGTAAAAATAGTTATCTCTTACAAGATAAAACATAGGGAAATATCTTCAAAATCTTGGAGTAGGAATTATTTCTTAACCCGGCCCTGAAAAGCAATAACCATACAGGAAAAGATAAGAGATTGGACTATATTAAGAATAAGAACTTCTGCTCATAAAAGGCATTTGATAAGAGTAAATACACAGGCCAAAGTATGGATAAAGTTATTTAAAATATATATTTTTCTAAGAAAAGACTCAGATCCCCAAATATAAGGAATTCCAATGTATTAATAATAAAAGGCAAATAACCCCACAAGAGTTGGCAAAAGAAAGGGATGACCCAAAACTTATATGCATACCATTATTAGTCATCAGGAAAAATGTATATTAAAGCAAAGTTAGGATTCATTACATACTGAACAGGATGGCTAAAATGTAAAAGAAAAAATACCAAAATGTGATGAATGTGTTTAACAACTGGAGTTCATATATATTACTGTTTGGAGCGTAAACTGGTAGAACACCTTTGGAAAAGTTTGGTATTATCTACCATATTAAACATATGCACATCTGTAATATAATTATCTAGAATAAATATGTGTATATGCCTATAGGAGCATTATCTGTAGCAGTTAGTGACTGGAAACTATCTAAATGCTTCTCATGAGTAGAAAAATAAACCAGTTATAGTTTATTTGAATAATGGAACACTATACAGCAAGGAGATTTTATACACTTAGTATATTAGCAACTATATGGATAAATCTCAAAAACACAGTGTTGAGTGAAAGAAGCCAAAGACAAAAAACTATATTCTTTACGATCCCATTACACAAAGTTCCGATATAGACAAAACAAGTCTATGTTGGGAGAATTCAGGATTGTGGTTGTGCTTGGGACATATTGACTGGTAGGAGACATTAAGGGTCTTTTGAGGTGTGGTGATGTTCGTTTCTGCATCTGAGTGGTGTTGATGCAAAGATGGGTTGATTTTGTGAAACTTCAACATGCTGTAATATTTTGGATTATGTAGTTTTCTGATTGAATGAGTCTCATCAAATATTGACAATGGTTACTTAATTACCAAGTTTGTGGAATTTCTTTCTGCTTGTACTTTATTTATTGTTTGAATTTTACTATTGAGCATGCATTACCTTCTCAAAAACTCTATATTATCCTTTTCATAGTTTATAACATTGTTTTTCTTCAAGTTTATCAATAAAATCAAGATGTTAACTCTTTGCTTGCAGACTGTTGTGCATTAATTCAGTTTTTCAAGAATGGGAGTTTTAGTATCTCTAATGGAGAGGTTGTCAAGACATTAGTTGGTTAATGTATCAGTAATAATGCAGAGTTTATGTTTATAGCCATTATGTCTTTTGATTTCAGTTAATGGAAACAAATGACAAACACTATTATTGGAGAATATATGGAAAAATTAAAAATGATGCTTTCATCTAATGACACTTTTCATGAATTGATGATGTTGTCTGATTTGTCATACGCTTGCTTGTATAAGTGGATACTAATGTATAGACAAAAATATATTTCAGTGAAATGGTATTTAAAAGGGGCTCTGTAATAAAGAATATCAAATAAGTATAGTTTCAGAAGATACTTGTAAGAAAAACAGAAAAAGCAAGCAGTGAATCGTATGGATATATCTATAATTTTAACAACAATCTACAGAAGGGAAGAACAGTGTAGGCAGGAGAAATTGCGTGAAAAAATCTTAGAAGATACTGTATTCAAACTGAAGATAGAATGATATGTACTTTTTAAATAAATGCAGAAGTCAACAAACTTTGTTTATAGGGTCAAATAGTAAATAGTTTTGGCTTTGTAGATGGTACAGTCTTTGTGACAACTACTAAACTCAGCATTTGTAGCACAAAAGCAGCCACAGATGATATGTAGACATATGTAAACAAATGTGCAAGTCTGTGTTACAATAAAACTTTATTAAACAATAAGCAGGTGACAGACCAGATTTGACCCACAGGTTAGTTTTCAGACTCCTAAAATAGATTGCTATGAAACTTAAATTCTGAGTTTTTCGATTCTGATGTAAAAGGACTATTTTTGTGTGTGTGTGTGTGGTAGGCGGGCCTCTCACTGTTGTGGCCTCTCCCGTTGCGGAGCACAGGCTCAGCGGCCATGGCTCACGGGCCCAGCCGCTCCGCGGCATGTGGGATCTTCCCGCACTGGGGCACGAACCCATGTCCCCTGCATTGGCAGGCGGACTCTCAACCACTGTTCCACCAGGGAAGCCCAGGACTATTTTTATTATAAATTTTTAATTCTGCAGCATTAGGTAAAATGTAGTAAGATGCATTACTAGGTAATATCTTAAGCAGTACACATTAAGTATGGAGTTTTCCCTAAAAATATAGAAATACCATATGATCCAGCAATTCCACTTATGGGTTTTTCAAAGCGTCTTATCAAGTGATGAATGGATAAGAAGATGTGGTGTGTGTGTCTGTGTGTGTGTGTGTATGTATATATATATGCATATATATATGGATAATATTCCATATATATATGAGATATTACTCAGGCATAAAGAAGAATGAAATCTTATCATTTGTGACAACAAGGATGGACCTAGAGGGTATTAATGCTAAGTGAAATAAGTCAGACAAAGACAATTACAGTATGATGTCACTTATTCGTGGCAACAAAAAAGTTAACCAACATAACAAAATAGTAAGGCAGTCATAGATACAGAGAACAATGAAGTGGTTGCCAGAGGGGAGAAGGGTGCAGTGTTGAGAGAAATAGCTGAGAGAGATTAAGACTTACAAACTGGGCTTCCCTGGTGGCGCAGTGGTTGAGAGTCCGCCTGCCGATGCAGGGGACATGGGTTCGTGCCCCGGTCCGGGAAGATCCCACATGCTCGGAGCAAGACTTACAAACTTCCAGTTACAAAATAAATGCATCCTGGGGACAAAATGGGCACCATGGAGAATATAGTCAATGATATTATAATAATTTGGTTACAGATGGTATTTAGAGTTATTGTGGTGATCATTTTGTAATGTATAGAAATATCAAATCACTATATTGTGCACCTGGAACTCTGTGTTGTAGTTCAACTAAATTAAAAATATACTTCAATTAGATTAAAAACAAACACTCCTGGCAAAAATGAATTAAGCAAGAAATTGTAAAATATTTGATCAATGTGTTAAAAGTGGAAGATCATCATAAGAGATCTGATATATGAATGTTGAGGTCCCTGAAAGAGTAAAATCAAAGCAAGGATACAAAGCAAATATTAAACATTCTGATACAAAGTTTTCTGAAACAAAAAAGGCTTTGAAATTGTTTATTAAAATGAACAATGAGCATTCAATTGCAATGACCAATAGCAAATAATACTATGGAAAAATTACTAGGCTTTAAAAATAAAAATACTTTGGGCAGCTAGAATAAAAGCGCAGGAGAAAGAGAAGGGAACAAAAATTAGAATTTTAAGAGCCTTTTTGGAGAGAAATTCTCTGTGTCAGAAGATAATAGAGAAACATATTTAAGATAGGCAAGGAGAGAAATGATGAATCATGAAATTTTTACCAGCCAAGCAGACTGAATATCGAAAGTCCTGACATCAAATCATGAAAGATCTAGGGTAATATTGTTCCCATGAACAATGGAATGAACAGACTTCAGAAAACAGAATCCTTAGAAAGTGACATAAGGACAGATGGTAAATAGAAAATTTGCAGTTCCTTACTCAACTTAGACTGAATAAGGATTGTGTGTGTGAGAGAGAGAGCGCAATCTTGGTGGTAGATACCAGGGTGACTACCTTACAACAATTCATTAAGTTCTACCTCTGTTGAGGGTGCTTTTCTATACACGTGTTTTATTTTATAGAAAATTATTTTAAAAGCAACTAGATAGATAATATAATTTAATTAAAAAACATAAACGTCAAATATATAGATACATATTGAACATATAGAACATAGATATATAAATAATAGATAAAACTGTAGCTAAAACTAATACTCAATCTGCACAATGAAACAACCGAGCTTGTATTAAATGAAGAGGCCTCAGGAGACTAGAAGTGATGTCACTCCCGATCTTGGTTCAGATGACGCTCCTGGGCTCCAGGTCCAGGCCTTTACAGGAGTGAGACCAGAACCTGCAGCACAAACATAGGCAATGGAGTCACTGAGGAGGTGTACAGTCAGATGGAAGAGGGCTCCCTGGGGAGGGTGAGCAGGATCTGGAAGGCTCCTCGGGCCCTGGACTTGGCCTTGGGCCCTCATGTCCCCAGGGGTCAGATCCACAGGGCACTGGGGTCTGTTTGCTGCTCTTTGCTGAACGTGTGGTCTGCTAGCAGGGAGTGTCTAGAAATGTCCTACAGGACCGATTATACCTGGGCTTTTGGCCGGGCAGCCTTCAACTGACGGGTCCCTGGACAGTGAGACTGAGGCAGAGGAAAGCAGGGGGGCTCAGGGATCCGGGACGAAAAGGCTGATTCCCAGCCACCCTGGGCCCTGTGAGGAGCCGGAGGTCTGATGACACAGGGGGTGGGTGAACCTGCCCCTCCACCCTACACTCAGTGTAACTGCTCATAAGACCTGCACACTGGAAATGGAGACACCTGGAGTTTCTATTTTCCCTTATAATTCTTTCTAACCCCCAGCCAAACTCTCCTGAGGTTTATAATTTTAAAATGTTATTATGCTGCTGTAATGAAAACATACGTTTTATCTGTTTAGCATATTGCAACTTTAAAAGTGAACAGAAGAGAGATGTACCATGTTCTTGGATTGGAAGAATCAACATTGTGAAAATGACTCTACTACCCAAAGCAATCTACAGGTTCAATGCAATCCCTATCAAACTACCACTGGCATTTTTCACAGAACTAGAACAAAAAATTTCACAATTTGTATGGAAACACAAAAGACCCCGAATAGCCAAAGCAATCTTGAGAACGAAAAATGGAGCTGGAGGAATCAGGCTCCCTGACTTCAGACTATACTACAAAGCTACAGTAATCAAGACAGTATGGTACTGGCACAAAAACAGAAAGATAGATCAATGGAACAGGATAGAAAGCCCAGAGTTAAACCCACGGACATATGGTCACCTTATCTTTGATAAAGGAGGCAGGAATGTACAGTGGAGAAAGGACAGTCTCTTCAATAAGTGGTGCTGGGAAAACTGGATAGGGACATGTAAAAGTATGAGATTAGATCACTCCCTAACACCATACACAAAAATAAGCTCAAAATGGATTAAAGACCTAAATGTAAGGCCAGACACTATCAAACTCTTAGAGGAAAACATAGGCAGAACACTCTATGACATAAATCACAGCAAGATCCTTTTGGACCCACCTCCTAGAGAAATGGAAATAAAGACAAAAATAAACACATGGGACCTACTGAAACTTCAAAGCTTTTGCACAGCAAAGGAAACCATAAACAAGACCAAAAGACAACCCTCAGAATGGGAGAAAATATTTGCAAATGAAGCAACTGACAAAGGATTAATCTCCAAAATTTATAAGCAGCTCATGCAGCTCAATAACAAAAAAACAAACAACCCAATCCAAAAATGGGCAGAAGACCTAAATAGACATTTCTCCACAGAAGATATACAGACTGCCAACAAACACATGAAAGGATGCTCAACATCTTTACTCATTAGAGAAATGCAAATCAAAACTACCATGAGATATCATCTCACACCAGTCAGAATGGCCATCATCAAAAAATCTAGAAACAATAAATGCTGGAGAGGGTGTGGAAAAAAGGGAACACTCTTGCACTGCTGGTGGGAATGTGAATTGGTACAGCCGCTATGGAGAACGGTATGGAGGTTCCTTAAAAAACTACAAATAGAACTACCATATGACCCAGCAATCCCACTACTAGGCATATACCCTGAGGAAACCATAATTCAAAAAGAGACATGTACCAAAATGTTCATAGCAGCCCTATTTACAATAGCCCGGAGATGGAAACAACCTAAGTGTCCATCATCGGATGAATGGATAAAGAAGATGTGGCACATATATACAATGGAATATTACTCAGCCATAAAAAGAAATGAAATTGAGCTATTTGTAATGAGGTGGATAGACCTAGAGTCTGTCATACAGAGTGAAGTAAGTCAGAAAGAGAAAGACAAATACTGTATGCTAACACATATATATGGAATTTAAGAAAAAAAAATGTCATGAAGAACATAGGGGTAACACAGGAATAAAGACACAGACCTACTAGAGAATGGACTTGAGGATATGGGGAGGGGGAAGGGTAAGCTGTGACAAAGTGAAAGAGCGGCATGGACATATATACACTACCAAACGTGAGGTAGATAGCTAGTGGGAAGCAGCCGCATAGCACAGGGAGATCAGCTCGATACTTTGTGACTGCCTGGAGGGGTGGGATAGGGAGGGTGGGAGGGAGACGCAAAAGGGAGGGGATATGGAAACATATGTATATGTATAACTGATTAAATTTGTTATAAAGCAAAAAAATAAAATAAAACAAAATTAAAAAAAAAAAAAGTGGACAGAAGACACTGCTTTTCAAACTGTAATAAGACAAGTTATATTTAGGTTATTTAATGACAGAGTTGGAAAAACAAATAAAAAGAACATGAGTAACTTGAATCCTGCCCCTTTAACTCATCCCAAATAAGCATTGCACTGAACTGCTTTCTGGTTTTCCTTAACTTGAATTGAACACATACACAAAAGAATCTACAGAACCTCCAACCTCAGGTTGAGAAATGGTGCCGTGAAGTGACCCAGGCCCCCCAGGGGCCCCACAGAGGGTGAGGGACCCCCAGGGCTTGGGCAACTCCAGGCAGGCTGGAATCCTGCAGTGGCCCTACCTGATGCCAGGACTGTGAAGCACCCACAGGGATGCAGAGCTGGGCCAGGTGAGCTCTCTGCTTGCAAGAGCACTGGGCGCCTGTGTCCTCTTCACACTTTTCCCAGGAGTGCTGGGACTGGGGAGGTCGAGGACCCCCCAACCTCTCACCACAGCTAGCGATTAACTGGGGATGCTCCCTGCTGCCTTTAGGGCGGTTGGGAGGGCAGGGCTCGGTCCCGCAGAGAGAGGTGATGAACTTTCCAGTGGGGCTCTTCAAAGGGAACACGCTGGAACAGCACCTCC